>NC_142946.1:12759440-12784440 GCF_046866305.1 Octopus bimaculoides | reverse complement strand
ATTCAAAACTTCAATTATATACTGAACACATTAGCACTATACATAAATAAGCATATATAAGTGTGTGTTTATTTATGTGCGTGTGAGCGTGTGCGTGTGTGTATAAGTGTGTATGTATATATATATATATATATATATATATATATATATATATATATATATATATATATATATATATATATATATATATATATATATATATATATGTGTGTGTAGAGAGAGAGAGAGAGAGAAAGAGAGAGAGTGAGAGAGAAGGGGGAGAGACAGAAAAAGAAAGAGAGTTGCATGGATCGATGGATGAATAGATACGAATATTTATTAGGTTAAAAAAAATATTAGCAAAATCTTAATCAAATAAGTGTTGAAAAATACCACACAAAGAATTCTCCCACCAAAAACTAAATATAGCAAACTAAAACAACAAAAAGGCAGAAGTAGTCTCTCCAATATACAAGGACAGAGAATTTAAAGTTATTTCAAGTCTAATTCTCTGCAATTGACCATGCATTAATTAATTATGTACAGAAGATGTTAACGTGAAGTTGCATTCTAATCTTCATCCTATTCACACACCAGTTTCTTCAGACACTATCAGAAAAGCTGTAGCATCAGAGTTTATTTGATACGTATGAAGGTGAGCATATATATTATGTGTATGCATATATAGCATATGTGAGTATATCAACGCGTCGTTTGTGAATGATCGAACGTCACCTGTAGTGTCACCGGTGACGTTCGCTTATTCACAAAAGAAGCGTTGACATATATATCTTTAATTTTCATGTGAATTATTTGTGTCATTTGTGGCACTTTAGCTAGTTTTTACCAATACTATTAAGATTTTAGTTTACCTAAATAAATATCCGTAATTATCCATGCATCGATCCATTCATCCCTCTCTCTGTCATTCTCTCTCCCTTCCTCTCTCTCTTCTACTCTCTTTTTCTCACACACATATGTAATATATGTATATACATAATATATATTCTCACCTTCATACGTATCAAATAAATTCTGACGATAATATAAATGTTGCCCTTAACAGACGGACATCCTTAATAATTGTGTCTCAAAACCATAATTGGATGTATTCAGAATTTCCCAGAATCATAGTAATATGATAGATATTCAAATCCTGATAATATTAAGGTGGGAAAACGGTGTTATGTACAGAAAGTAAGTGACAGCTACACCGATACAGTAACAATATTAATATTTCAGTAGTCTTATAAAGACATTTTTTGTATGCGACATCAAAAGTGAATTATTACACACATTTCGTATAATATAAACAGAATGAGATATGGATTTAGGTTTCCTTTGAGGAATTGTACTGTATAATACTAGGTGACATAAAGGCAGTTGATATAAAAGTAAGTGTTATTGATATTCTGCAGCATGGATTTAGTTCAAATTCGGCATCAGCATAGCCATCCAATTTGCTACAATCGTCTTAGTGAACTTCCCTCCAAAGTGGATGCATTCATCTTAATAATGTTCAAGCTAGCACCATTTCTAATTCTTACCTACATTCTGGTATTCGTTTTGGAAGCAATGTGGCTATAGTTGCTTTATTAGTGACTTCAAGCAATGTAAATGTGTTGAAACAGACATATACACAAAAATCGTAAATACGTTGTCGACTGTCATAACGGAGTTTCCTATACATGTAGTTGCATTTATGCCAATATCAATATAATTTGCTCTCGGTTCAAGCTGCTGCAATTTTGCAAACACCAGCTTAACTCGAAATATCATGCTTTGATATTTAGCACGTTAATGTACCTACGCAGATTTTGACCTTCAATATGTTGCACATAAATCTTCGTTAAGCACGTTATAATCACCAAGCAAAGGGACACATTTTCTTTCCATATTTGATACATAAAAGGGCATATAGTTCAACAAATGTATAGTCGGTAATACTCTGAATAAAAAGTAAAATTAACTATATCTCCAACACAGCAATACTTGAGTATATATACTTAACGCACATGGTATCCAGCATTCTTGTACACAAGTGTCTGTACAAAATGTCGATCTAATTTGAAGAATATATCAGGGAGATGGAAAAATATTTAACAAAAACGTAAATGACAAAGATTGCATGATAAAGAATTGTAACACTCTTCATCAAAATTAATGCAATGGAGTACTAGTCATCAACATTTAAAATTAGCCTTCATTTTATCAAGTAAAAAGACAAAGATTATTTTAATTAAATTTCAGTATACATCTTCATTCACGTGCAGTGAAAGGCACGCACTTTTACACGTAAAGCTTATTTATACTGCCATGTATACACATCTATCTATCTATCTATCTATCTATATATCTATCCGTCTGTCTATCGGTGTGTCTATATATCTATCTATATATCTGTCTCTCTCTCTCTCTCTCTCTCTCTCTCTCTCTCTCTATATATATATATATATATATATATATATATATATATATATATATATATATATATATATATATATATATATATATAAGCATACACACACACACATCATTTTTTATTTTTACTCTAATACTTGTTTCAGTCATTTGACAGTGGGCGTAGAGGAGCACCGCCTATTAGTTGAATAAATCAAGCCCTGTACTTACTCTTTGTAAGCCTAGGACTTATTCTATCAGTCTTTTCTGGCGAACCACTAACTTTTGGGGACGCACAACACAAGCTACAGTGGGGTTGGACAAAGAAAGATATAAAAGCACACACATACCCATATATATATATATATATATATATATATATATATATATATATATATATATATATATATATATATATAGCTGGCTTCTTTCGGTTTCCGTCTACCAAGTCCATTCGCAACACTCCGGATGACTATTGAATCAAGTAATCAACTTATTAGCTGGGTTATTTGGTCATTAATACTGAAACTCATAGGTATAAGGTTAACTAAATGTTTATTCGCTCAAATATCTTACTCGCATACAAACAACGTGTTTTAATGTAAAACTGCTATTTCTTTGTTTTGACTCCCATTTTTCGCATGACTCATTTTTTCTACATTTATATCTCATACAGTAGTATATTTTAAAATAATTATGCACACACTCACACACACACGTACTGGTATCTGAGCTAGGTAGTAATCAGCCCGTTTCGCTGTCATTCCCAGGGCACCTATGACAATAGGTATTGTTTTCGTCTTCAGATTCCACATTTTGCTAATTTATATTTCAAGATCTTTATATTTGCTCAGTTTTTGGTAGGTCTTGACAGATACGTTTATATCGATTGGGACAGTCATCAATGAGGAAGCATGATTTTTGTCTGAAGTCTTTCAGTATGATGTCTGGCCTATTTGCGTCTATCTTTTTGTCAGTTTGAATGGTGAAGTTCAGGAGGAGTGCAATGTGATCATTTTCAAGTACTGGGTGGTTTGTGTTCCCACCAGTTTTTATCATGGGGCAAGTCCAGGCTTTTGCATATTACCCAGTGAATATATTGTGCAGCTCTATCATGCCTGTTGAGATACTCTGTAGGCGCAAGCAGACTGCACTTGGAGACAACATGATCGATGGTCTCATTTTGTTGTTGGCATATACGACATAATGGGGAGCTGCCATTCTTTAATATGTTGGCCTGGTAGTTCTTTGTAGGTAGGCATTGATCTTGGGCTGCTATGATAAACCCCTCTGTTTCTGATTTCAAGCCAGAGGCCATTAACCATTGGTGGGTAAGTGCTTTGTCAATATCTGCATTATTCGCTCTCTTTGGGCATTTGCCATTGAGAGGTTTTCCATGCCATTTTTCAGTCATAATATCTAAGGCAGCAATTTTTGCACGGGTTTTCAAGCGCTTAGCTTTTTCTGCAGGTGTTTCTAGTTCGTCTAATTCTTGAATTTGTTGCAATTGGAATTCACTTAGATATTCCTTTGCCTGTTTTGTTACTGAGTAAGATGCTTTCTTGCTTTCATGTTTTAAGACAAGTTTTAGCATCCAGTCCTCAGAGTTTTTCAGATAGGTGTCTAGGCCAATTGTGGCTACCTTCATTGATAATGCCAGCTGTAGAAGTCCTCGGCCTCCCTCTTTTCTTGGCAGATAAAGACGTTCTATATTTGCCTTAGGGTGGTGCATTCTATGCATTGTCAACAGTTTTCGTATTTTTCTGTCAACATTACATATTTCAGTAATTGACCAGTTAACGATGTTGAAACTGTAAGTCACGACTGGTATGGCTAGAGCATTGATCGCTTCGATCCTGTTTCTCGCGTTCAGCTCTGTCTTCAGTATTGCTCTCACCCTGCGATAACATTCTCTTCTGATCCTTTCCCTCATCACTGAGTGCTTGATATTGTCCCCTTCAATTACCTCTAGGTATTTGTAGTTCTCCGCTGGGTCTAACTCTTTTATGACATTTTGCTGGTCAAGGTTCACATTAGATGTATTTGTCATTTTTCCTCTGATAAAGGTAGCTTTTGCACATTTATCAAGGCCGAATTGCATCCTGATGCCATCACTGACTTGTTTAACAATCGCTAGTAGGCCTTTGGGTTGCTGGTCATTTTTTGCAAAGAGCTTTAAATCATCCATGTAAATGAGATGATTTATATTTTTATCAAATATTTTATAACCATACTGTGCATCATTGAGCAATTTTGAGAGCGGTATTAGGGCTAGACAGAAGAGGAGTGGTGATAGTGAGTCACCCTGGAAAATGCCACATGAAATTCTTACATCTCCAGCATTTAGAGATTTATTGTCATTGTTCTACATCAGTGTGGTTCTCTATGATCTCATACTTACAGATAAAACGTTTCGCAGAGTAGGAGCTATTTTATACATTTCCAGACATTTCCTAATCCAGCTATGTGGTAGGCTATCAAAGGCCTTTTTATAGTCTATCCAGGCTATTGACAAGTTTTTGTGTCGCTGGTGACAATCTTCTAAGATCATCTTATTGATGAGTAGCTGATCTTTACAACCATAAGATCCACGTTTACATCCCTTTTGCTCATTAGGGAATATGCTACTTTCTATTAAAAACACTATAGGTGTACTCGGTTAGGACAGATGTTAGCGTCTTATACATTGTTGTTAAGCAGGTTATGGGGCGATAATTTTTTGGTTCGTTTGTTTCCTCATTTTTTGGAAGCAGGAATGTTAAACCTTTAACTAGCCAAGAGGGCATCAGACTAGGATTTTGCAAAACATCGTTGTAACGTTTTGTTAGCAGTTGATGGCTTTCTGGGAAGGCATTCAACAAGAAGTTAGGAATTTTATCCTTTCCTGGAGACTTCCATTTGCTTGACCTCCTGAGAGCAGATCTTATATCCTCTACCTTGACCCCCTCCCACTTTTGCTCCTCTAAGGAGTCTAGGTCTGTAGATATTCTATCAATCCAAGGGGCCTTTTCATTGTGTGTTTTATCTTGTGCCCAAATTTTATTCCAAAATTCTTGCACTTCTTCTTTTGATGGGACAGACTTTATTGTTACTGGTGTTTTCCCTATCTTCCTGTAGAAATTTGTGGGGTTATTTTTGAACATGTTATTATCTCGGAAGAATCTAACACGCTTTTCATACCTTGCTATGTGGGCAGCTTTAGCACATATCTTTTGCTTGATGGTTTCTATGGTGGCATCAATGTCAACTATGGTTTTCATATTATATTTTTTCTTTAGTTTTTGGGTCTTTGTAGGTTTGATACTCTTGTCAAATTTAAGGTTTTTCAAACATTCTATGTCAGATCTAAGCAGCTTAATTTGGTGTTGAATGCGTTCTTGCCAAGAAGGCTTTTTGTGGGAGTGTTGTCTTTTTCTAATCTTTTCCCACATAGAATCGTTGAGATTCTTGCGGATGCATAGTACAGGTGGTTGAGATCTGTAATATCAACATCATTAGCTGAAATTATGTCCTTAAGTGCAAGGCGGATTTCACCAATTATTTTCAGGTTTTGGTTAGAATTGCGAACTTTGGGGAGAGTGTCGCGTTCTTTCATACTAGTTTCTTTAATTTTCAGCCATTCAATCATGATTTGATTTTTTAGATCATGTAGTTCTGTTCCGTCGATTTCTGTATGACTTTCTTCATCTATTTGATTTTCTCCTGCCTTAGTGTTTATGGTTGGTTCAGAGAGTATTTCACTTTGCCTATCAGTTACCTTAACTCTTTCAATCATTACTGTATTTTCATCAGCCTTGGGCTGGTTTATAATTATTTCCTCTGTAGTATCTTCTTTAGCTGCAGTTTCATTCTTTTTATCCCTTACTGCTTGTTTAATTTGGTCAATCTCTACTTCAGTTAGTCATTTTTTTTTCATAATGTTTCTTCTGACGTTGGCAAGTTTGTTACTGTCTATGTAGGACCTTACTTCAAGGTGTTTCTGTCTCCAGTTTAAGTAGGTTTGTACAGTATTAGATTTATCTGTAGGGAAATATATGGCATGGTAGAAGGCTGTAAGAACTTCTTTATTATCTTCCCTAGACAATTTTTCATTCTTTTTCTTTTGGTTATTTGATGACGAGCATGGATGGTCATCTGTTGGAATATTCCTGTTGTGGGGTACTTCCAGCTCCTGTGTGTCGGGAACATTTGAACCAGTAGCAGATTTCTCGTCTTGGATCTGGTTCATTATCCGAGTAAGTGGTCCTTTATAATCTGGTCTATGACCACTCCGGTTTGTATTTTGTTTTATTAACAGTGAGGCATAACAAGCTTCGACGTTGACGCTAGGGGACGGATCTGTCTGTTTAGGGTAAATCTTTTGAGACAACACCGTCTCCGAGCTCTTGTGACGTAGCTTCATAAGGCTGGCAGATCTACTTCGAGTAAGTGGCCCTTTGTGATTCGGTCGACGACCAATCTGGTTTGTGATCTGCTTTGTTATCATTTAAGCATGACGAGCTTTGGCGTTGACATTAGGGGACGGATTTGTCTGTTTAGGGTCAGTTTTTTGAGACAACACCGTCACCGAGTTCTCAGCATGTAAACATTGCTCGTAGCGTAGTCTTTTCAGGCTAGCAGATCGGTATTCATCTGTATTTTTTTTGTTGATAGATTTATCTCCGGGCATAGTGTATATTTTTGTGTGTGTGTGTGTGTGGCGTTTTAAACTTATGAATGGTTCACTGTCTGTGTTTGTTCACAAAATGAAAATAAATAAAGAAGAAAAAAAAAGTTGGGGTTTTGCTTCGTTTGTGATATGTGTTTTCGTATGCGTGAGTGTGTCCTGTGATTTTCACGTAGTTGTGTAAACATTAAGATGCATGTGTAGTTCTATGGGTATCAAAACGTATATATCATTGTGTACACGTTCGAGTCTATGCGTAATTATTCAATATATGTACTTACTATTTTGTTCCATTTCTTTTTTATATAGTTTGTAAACTTTCCGGTGTTGGATTTGCGTGTGTTATCGCACGTGTTTCATTGAGACATCGTGCATAGGAGGACCTGTGCTTTGTATGGCAGTGAACTTTCATTTTTTTAAGAATAAAAAATATTTTTTTTAAAATTATCTTCGTTAAAAGACCGCTTCCTTCAAATCTTCCACCGGTTCTTTTGCCTAATTCCATCGATGTTATTGGATTAGATTTGTTTTTGTATAGGGTGCCCGGTGTAGCACATCCATGTTGTTATTCAGCCCGGTGCTGTTATTATTATTATTATTATTATTATTATTATTATTATTATTATTATTATTATTATTATTATTATTATTATTGTTATTATTATTATTATTATTATTGTTGTTGTTATTATTATTATTATTATTATTATTATTATTGTCGTTGTTATTATTGTCGTTGTTATTTTTATTATTATTATTATTATTATTATTATTAGTAGTAGTAGTAGTAGTAGTAGTATTACTATTATTATTGTTGTCGTTGTTGTTGTTGTCGTTTTTGCATTCTCAAACAAATATATAACAACGTTGCTATTGCGCTATACTATAGTTTGGTAGTTTATCCAGTCCTATTATTGATTATTTATGTGTAATAATATATTAAAAATATATAATACACATAAGACCACATTCTATGCCAAAATCTAGGGATTCGAAATTACAAAAAATATAGATGTGATAGAGTCAACATATGAACAGAGATTCCGGTGCCAGCAAAAGTATAATGAGACTTCAGGTAAATATCTTTAAAGCAATTTTTACTTCATGTTGTGACTCTTAAATGTCATTGCAGAATATTACTGTTTTAAACTTTAAACTCATTCTTTCACTTTGATGAGTTAAATAGCATTAGTAATCATATGTGGCTTCAATTTTTCTATAGGCTTGCATGATCTTTCTTCGCTACATCGTCAGCTATTAATCGTCTCAACCATTTCATCACCTATACTGTATAGAAGCTATTTTTAATTCTCATATGTACATGGTTTGGGCACACGGCTATTTTTCTGATGATGTCATTTCTGTTTGTTTTTGTTTTTTTGTGCTGATTGTATTCGATTATTGTCTGTTTATATATTCAATTTTTTTTTTCAAATATCTATATTGTGTTATTGCTATATATTTCGAAACTTTCTTTTGTATTTTTTGATAATGTTCTATCTTTTAACATACATCGCATCACTTCTGCATGTTTCCATACGAATTATTTGCTATCATATCATATTTTAATGCATTTGTATCCCGATAATTTGTATTCACATATAATACATATTTAGTTCCTCTATTCCCCTTCAATTTCCCATGCTTTTACATGCTTTTAAGAATATTTGAATTATATTTCAATATGATATAATAAAATATAATATTTGAATGTAATGTCGCGCATACCACTTTCACTGCTGTAATTAAGATAATTTGAAAACATCCTTAAAGTTTTACTTTCCGTGAACATCTGCAATTTTCATCGTTAGTGTGCAAGCTTCCCTCTCTTTTAAGAGTATCAAATCCAACACTTAACAGGGTAGATCGTGAAGATACTCAAAGTTTGGCATATTTTCTCTAAACATTTTTCTAATACTACCTGGTACATGCCATTTAACCCTTAACGGTGGAGCTTCATTCGTATTATTCCAGGTTATATTACCCAACTGTTTTCTGTGTTTCGCTTCATTACTTTCGTATACGTTTATTATTTATTTTATTTTAGGTCTTGCACGCTTAATTTTATGGCGTTTCACACCTAATCTTTGCTGCATTTTTCTTGAGATCTAATTCTAAATTTCATTGAGAAATATTTTAGTCCATTACCTTTAATATCTCACACGGTTCATGCATTTCCATCTGGATAGAGTATTGGCATCATCTTTTACGGTTTTCTAAGCAACATAATTGAATTTCCACCTACGTACATTTCCATTTCTTTCGTTATTATTCATTCAGGTTCCGTCAGTCTTCTATGATTAATGTGTTTCCCCAACATATATATATCGTTACTCACATCCATTTATACAGCATTGTCTAATATTCACCCCCTAATATACGTACTAAATGTGTTATGTTTCTTTCCATTTTCATGCCATTTCTCCCGTAGCTTAAACACATTCATAATTAATTGTCCAATCTTATCTATAAGCAGCATCTCATTTGTGTTTCCTCAAGTGCGTTCTGTAATTGCCAGTGAGGAACTATTTGTTTACCAAATCATCGTTCGGTTTATCCCTTAATCTATTGGAAATTTATACTGCCGTTGCTCTGTAGACCATAATACTTGTTCCTTATCACTCCTATTTTGTCTTCAAATCCGTCAGTCAAAACTACTTAATAACTTTATTGCTTTCGATACAATAGAATTAATTAGCTAAAGCACTAATTATTGAATAGGTTGTTATATTTGCTTAATATGATATTATGTTGAAATGTTATAATGTTTCAACTATCAATGTTTATTCTGTTCTCATTTTCCCATTTTCCTAACGCTCATTGCGTCCCCTTATTCCACTGATCAACGCATGCTAACGTAAATCATTGATATATGTCGTGATGTATATGTGTACCCCTGCTAATGGCTCCAATGTAATCCATGTCAAACAACTATTGTTCACGTCAAATCTCTTAGATTTTCATTATCAACATTGCAAACCCCTTCGGCTTGGCCTGGAATTATATTAGAAGCAACATCGTAGCCTATAAAGTCATTCAATCATATTAAGATCAATCTACAACACAAACTCGGGTCCGTGTGTAGCCCGTGAGGTTGGAGATGTGAAAGATCACTTCCCTTTGCAAATACTGATAGGGCACAATTAACTAGTTTTATAGTCATAACGTTTATCCATATCTTCATATCCTAGCTTTCTACATAACTCCTTTTCAATTGTTTTTCCTAGATTGACATGTCTTTCCTTGTACACTTTCTCTGCTAGCATGCTACATTCGCTTACTCTATGAGTAAGGCTTTCCTCCTTTGAGCTGCTTAATCTACATTGGGAATCTACTTGGTGTTTTGCCTATCTTGGGTTTTAGCCAATTAGTTCATAATACTTGATCGTCTGCAGCTATTAAGACACTTATTATTATCATTATCATTACTATTATTATTATTATTATTATTATTATTATTATTATTATTATTATTATTATTATTATTATGAGGATGATGATGATCATCATCATCATCCAGAATAATGTGGTTGGAAAGCAATCTTTTCAGCGCATATATATTTAGATAGATAGAGAGATACATACATACATACATACATACATACATACATATACATATATATATATATATATATATATATATATATATATATATATATATATATATATATATATATATATATATATATATATATATATATATATATATATATATATATATATATATATATATATATATACATATATATATATATATATATATATGTTTGGTTATATGTGTGTGCGTGTGTGTACAAATGTGTTAACCCATACGCATAGCTACACATGTGCACACGTAGATGTATAAGAGTATACTTATGGGTATGTGATGTATTATCTATCTATCTATCTCTCTCTCTCTCTCTCTCTCTCTCTCTCTATATATATATATATATATATATATATATATATATATATATATATATATATATATATATATATATATATATATATACATGTATATATGTGTGTGGTGGGGTGTCTGTGTGCGAGAGTGCAGTGTCTTTAGGGGGATTGTCGTATTTGTGTTTCAGTTCATGCATGAGTGAATAAGTAGATGAGTGAGGACAAGTCATTGTATATAATATTTTGAAAGCATGACTATTATTGAAAAAGCTAAAACCAGTTTTGTGGTATTTAATTTTCCTTTCGGCTATTCAATTTTACGTATTCTATTTTTATTATTCCATTAATATTTCCTAACACTCTTTACAATAACGGTTGCCATTTGATTGTTCAGCAGTTATTCTCAAGAACTGTACTACAGTCAGAAATATTATTATAGCCTGTGTATATATATTTCTGTTTTCCATTTTCGCATTTCAATATTCTGTAATTCAATATAGTCGCGTGCTGAAATGAAATAACGTCTGTTAGTTAATGTATCGGCTGAGATAGTTGTTATGGCAATAGGTATTTAGCCCAAAGCCAACCTTATATTAATCAAATATATAATCAATGCTTAGGCAGTCTCTTGATTTTCATAACTCTAATATTAGTGCGATATATGGATCTCGGTATTTCTAGCATGTTTACCAAACGCGTATATTTTCCACAGTAAGCGATTATGTATTCAGAGACATTAGGTTACGTTTTGTGGAGAATTAAAGTTTTCTGTTTCTTATTCACATTGGCATTTTGTTGTTGTTTTGAGATCTCGGTGATATGGTTATTTTTAACGTTATATTTATTTCTTCATTGCCCAATGGTGGATAAATAAAGAGGGAACAGACAAGGGAAGACAAAGAGATTAAGTAGATTACATCGGCCGCAGTGTACAGATGGTACTTATTTCATCGACTCAAAAAGGATGAAAGGCAAGAAGCGACCTTCGACGTAATTTCAACTCAGAACGTAACGGCAGACGAAACACCGTTAGGCATTCGCCCGGCATGCTTAAACATTCTGCCAGCTCGCTGACAGGAATATATGATGCTTAATTTTCGAATCCATATTCCACTATCAGCAGGACTTATACTCAGTGGCGTCACTACTTCTGTTTGCGCTTTCCTCAGCATTGCATTTGAATTTTAATTTTATCCCATTCACCTCTCTTTAAGTTTATATTTGAGTTTATCCCGCCCAACCACAAAATGTATTATCTGCTTTCCTATATCTTTCCATGATTTTACTTGCGCCAGTGATTAGACTGCGACCATGCTGGTGCGATGCGACGTTTTCAAGGCTTTCGTCGAACCCAGTCTTTATTTGTAACTCTGGTTGTTATTCCATTGGTATATTTTGCAAACCCAGGAAGCTAGAGCGAATTAAAGACAATAAAAATGGTTGGTTGGGAGACAATCATTAAAACGCATATTCAAGCCATACTATACTGACACGAATACACACGCACACACATCCTACATATACATAGAAATGCAAACACACAAACATACATACACACTCAAGATAGGCTACGCCTAGATTCCTTCTTCCAAATACACCCGCAAGACTTGTCGACTGCTGCCATCTTAGAAGACACTTGCGAAAGATTCTACGCAGTGGAAAAGAACCAGAGCTATGTAGCTGAATGGCATCACTCTTACCAAAGAGCCACGCATGCACCTATGGCTATAATGTTTATTTCTATGCTAGCAGGAGGTAGGTTATACATTTTCAGTTTATTGTTATGTTTTCATTACAGTAACTGATTACAAATGACTATATAATAAAATAAATGTAAGAAATTGAACATAATAAAATAATTGCAACCTCTTCAACTATCACTGTATCTTCCTAATAGTTTTATACGTCCGACTTCATTTTTATCAAATTCATCAACAATTGTTTACCTCTTCTTCTTCTACAGAGATACATGCTGAACAGCAATTACTACAATATAATCCAGATAGTTCTTAGCCGCAAACAGTCGACAGAGAAACATTCATTGCAAGACTACCTAATATACAGATACATATTCATACACAGTTAGCCTCCCTCAGTGGGAATTTTTTCCGGTAGCGTTTGCAAACGGGCTAGATATCAATGGTAATTGATAACTCGCCAGGATTCCTCTCTGTAATCCACTCTAATCCAACATTTCGTCAGTAATAGTAAAAATAACTCAAATGAATATGTATTTCATAACATCACATCCGCATAAGACTTTAGATCCTCATTTAAAAGTAGAAGGAATGTGAGACCCTGTTTTTGTTACATTTCGGGAACTATTAATTCCTAGAGACGGGGGCTAAAAGTCTATGATTACCAGGACATAGTTGCCTGATGAATATAAATAAAAAAAAACTTTAATTCTGTATCTATTTCATAAAGATAAAATCGGTTTTCAACATTTGTATTCTTGTATTGACAGCGTTTATATTATAAAACACTCTATTTTCATTGAAAAAAATATATAAAGAGATGTCTCTTAAACAATATTAAACTTTTAAGTTATAGCGACGTATAGAATCAGCGTGAACGACCCCAAACAAGACTGACATCCGGATATACATTACATTCTTCAATGAAACAAAAAAGTATGTCAGACATCTTCTACATTGTGCATCTTCTCTATGGAAAACCATTTGTCTCATGGACGTACACATTGAATCGATAACAATATCCACAAGACGGTATGTTGCCAATTTGCCAATCAGAGATAAATTGTAATTCTTGGAATATTTATGACAATATTGTTGTCTACAAATTCACTGGTTATAAAAAATGTTTCGAAAAAAGAGTGTGTGTTTGTGTCGGTGTGTGTGTATGTGTGCGATCGCACGTGTGTAGATATATGTGTATATATATGTATATGTATATGTGTGTGTTTGTGTGTGTGTGAGTGTGTGTATGCGTGGATATATAAATACATATATATATATACATATATATATATATGTATATATATATATATATATATATATATATATATATATATATATATATATATATATATATATATATATATATATATATATATATATATATATATATATATATATATATATATATATATATATACATATATATATATATATATACATATATATATATATAAATATAAATATATATATATATATATATATATATATATATATATATATATATATATATATATATTACGTTCGCAAGTAAGTTACCGCGGGTTTTTTTTTATTCAAATTTTTTCAGAGGTTTAATAAAGAAATAACAACTAATTATTCAATAATGTATTCATCTTTGTTGTTTACAACGTCTTCTCAACGTTCAACAAGATTTTCAATACCTCGTTGCTAGAAATCACCAGATTTCGACTCGAAATATTGATCCAATCAAGCTCTTAATTCTTCAATACTATTCAACAAAACTCCGCGCATAGTATTTCTAAAAGATATAAAGAGTTGGAAATCTATTGGTATCAAATCGTGAGAGTATAGCGGGTGTGGCAGCACTTCCCGGCCATCCGTTTGTATTGATTCCTTGGTCATATTGGCGATATAAAGGCGGGCGTTGTCGTGCAGCAGACGAACTCCAAGCTGACGATTAGGTTTTTTCTCTTGAATAGCGTTGTTGAGTTCCTTCTGTTGAACATAGAGTTCCGCGTCGATCGTTTGGTTCCGTTGAAGCAATTCGTAATGGATAATCCCTTCCTAGTTCTACCATACGCACACCATCTTTTTACACGGATTAAGATCTTGTTTCACGCGGTGGTGTCGCTTCTTTAACAGGGCTAAGCCATTCCTTACGCTGCTTCATATTGATATATAGGCACCATTTTTCGTCGCCACTAACTTGCACTTACTAATTATATCGATTGCGAATGGATGAAATACAATCTCAAACTAGATGGAATCTGATCTCAGATCATAACGACGAACGACACACCGCCAATGATCTTGTCCAGCGAGCTAACGACTGTGCCATCTCGATGTAACTAAGTATAATAGAAAACAAAATCTCGTCTATGACTTCATTTTATGTGCTTCAAATAACACAAAATACTTACATTTGAACCACAACTTCCAATCAACAAAAGAGGAAGCAAAGTTTGTAGAACAGGATCCATGATGTAATATTCTACACTTCAAATATCTGATACACTCACAGATACTAATGAGTCACGGTTCATCTTCAATATATTCGATCGGAGTTCAAGGGGACTATATTTATATTCGACTCTATTTCACTTGCAACATGTGTATATTAGAAGTATTTTTTTATCGTCATGTACAAATTCAACATGTCAGTTATAAATATACATTGAATATAGTTTCGAACGGGTTTCTGGGCAAAATATAACCAAATATCTACTAAATGTCGGTTTAATATTTTTGAAGAAACCGGAATCTAAGATGGAACAAAGGCAGTTATAAATAAATAAAACGTACACTACGATGAACTACATATCAAAGATATGATGAATACATGTGATTCGACAAGCTTATGGCTTTAGGCGAAAATTCGATTTATCTCTGTCACAAAAAAGGGTTCGTTATGTAAGATGCATTATTCAAGCATCACTCGATTCACCTTCTATTTTCCATTACACATAACGTACAACGTTATACTAAAACAGGATATGTAGTATTACTGGATTCCATAAACAAGGTGACTCGCCAGTATGTCATATATATTAGCCATGTAGCCATAGATTAAATAGAAAGAGATATAAGTAGGTGTGGAAGGGTAATTCGTATACCTTCCAACATTCGATCTGTAGGCCTATATTTGTGAAGAGAGAAACACACTGAGCAGCAATAAAATAGTTCTAAGAAAGTATACAATACAGTTTATTCATTTTTGATAACGCCTTTGGTGACATATTGTTGCTACATATTTTGAATTTTTCAAAACTAGCAAGATTTGTCAAGTTGATGCTTTAGTTTTCCTTGAAATGTTGTACATTTCGGGGTATTGGTTTATTGATGTTATGAAATTCGACAGTGTCTTGTATTTCATTGTGTATGCATATTTTAGTGTGTATATACATTCACATATGCAAGCATATATTTTTGTATTAATGCGATATGAGAATGGATGCTTAAATTCGTTTATCAATCATTTCCATGTTTTGCTTTGTACATCTTAGCGTGTTTACTCATCAAATTAATGCAATACAGAAAAAAAGTTTTGAAACTCTAAGAAAAAGTAAAGAGAAAATGATTTTTTAACAGCAGTCAAGGCATCATTTATCTAAAATGAAAGAAGCGAGATATCATTTAAATGAATATACACCTAATCATTTTCATTGAAACCTTTTCAGCTAAAATGAAGTCATATACGTTTATAGGTAGCTTCCGCATTACTTCTTGCGTCATGTTTATGAGACTTATTCTGCTCTTGTTCCTGTTACAGCTCTGATAACTATAGCTGGCAAACCTTTGCTTAAAAATGCTGACGTCTTTTCATGTAGCACCGATACTTTAGCGAATGTTCAGATATATCATCATGGGTTTATATCGTGCTCGTTTTTTTCATTCTCTGAATAAACATTAAAGAACATGCTGAAACCCAATCCGCTACGAATAGCTTTTGATAACGGGTGAGAAAAATATCGTCGTTTTATGCTAGATTTTGCTTACAGTAAAACGGGAATCAAATGAGATTGTCTCGTCCATGCAAATCTCAAGAGCGATGTTCCTTTGATTTTAATTTGACGTTGGGGCAAAACCAGATTAACATGTAATTATTGTCGTCGTGTCTCTTTACACAAGGCCATAAGGCGGGTGTAATTCTATCACAGACATTTTGAAAATGATAAGATGTCGGCTGTACGCTTTGTCGCATTGTTTAGGCTACGTGGAAAGAATGTAGCTCGTGATAATGACAGAAACCTCAGAGTCATACGACATATCACAGAAAATATTTCTAATAGTCCTATTGCAACAGATATCCATCATTGAGAGATCTGTGCAATGTAGTTTAAATGCAACACTCAATGTGAATCAAAACTGTATCCGTTCTCTAGGAAGTATTACTCGCCATGTCGCTGCAGCCATCATGCATAATACACTCATGTATAGAAATATACATACGTACATACATACATAGATACGTGTATCTATCTATCTATCTATCTATCTATCTATCTATCTATCTATCGATCTATGTATCTATGTATATATCTCTCTCTATTTATATATATATATATATATATATATATATATATATATATATATATATATATATATATATGCGCGTGTGTGTCTGTATGTATGCACACTCACACGCACACATATATATGCATAAATTTATATATGCGTTTAGTTATCTATATAAATTTCAGTTTAATATGAATGCGTGCGCGCAAATTTCTTTCTCATTCATTATTATATAATTTTTCTTGCATATCTCAGCATCTTTTAGCTAAAAAGTGAATGTCTGATAGAAACAAAATTCATTGAAATACGTATAGCGTATGAAAAGTGAAGTAAATAGCAAATAATTTGCTAATAGTAAATGAGATTAATTTTTCGGAAACGAATTATAAATGAAAAAAAAAATTATCATATGAAAGACTAGAAACCTAAATTTTTGAATAGAAGCTTTTGAGTAGAAATGACGACAGTTATCATATGTACATTGATTTTGTGAAAGCTTTGGGTTTACACAAAATCTTACTTTTATGCTTACGTTGAGGTTTATGTTTGTTCTTCTTTGTTTCTTTACATTTCCCGTTATACGATCCGTTGTCAAAGTAGATATTCCTTGTCTTATTCTCACATACAACTAAAATTCGAGCACATAAATACACACACATGCATACACCTACAGAGCTGTTTCGATGCTCACACGCACACACGAACACATACGTACATCGCTATCTATCTATCTATCTATCTATCTATCTATCTATCTATCTATCTATCTATTTATTTATCTATCTATCTATCTATCTATCTTTCTATCTATCTATCTATCTATCTATCTATCTATCAATCTATCTATTTATCCATCTGATGTAGATATATGTATAATATCATCTATATAAAAATCTGCCTGTTCGTTTGGCCTGTTGTACTTTAGTTAGTTGCAGAGGTAGAGATGGAGTGAAAGTGTGAGAGTGAGAAGGGGGAGAAATGTGAATAAAGAAAAAAACGAGGGTGTATAATAAAATACGAATGTCAGTCAAATGCATCACGTGGTTATTCGAAGAGGAAGAAGCAAATGGCAAATGAAAAGATAGAGAGAGAAAAGTGGAAGAGAGAAGTGTTAATGACGTGGTGTATGTTGAGGGTGGAAAGGTGAAGAGAGAAAAGTGGGAGAAATGTTAAAAACATGTAGAGGGGAATTCCATGGTTAAAATTTGCATATATATATATATATATATATATATATATATATATATATATATATATATATATATATATATATATATATATATATATATTTTATATATATATTTTATATATATATATATATATATATATATATATATATATATATATATATATATATATATATGTATATATGTATATATGTATATATATATATATATATATATATATATATATATATATATATATATATATATATATATATATATATATATATATATATATATATATGTATGTGTGTGTGTGTGTGTGTGTGTGTGTGTATCTGTACATATATATTATGAATAGTATATACACTCATATACACGCGCACACACACACACACACACACACACACACACACACACACACACATATATATATATATATATGCATATATATATATATATATATATATATATATATATATATATATATATATATATATATATACTAGCAGTATAACCCGGCGCTGCTCGGGATTAAGCTAAGATTATTAAATGATTAAGTCCTTTATTTCAAACCAAAATAAGTAACATCGACATCAGATTTGAGCGAAATCCGTTGAAATTGGTTTGGCTGAAAATGGTTTGCTGCCAATTTGATTGGGAAATCCCATAAGGAATCAGTTTATTGGTTATTTTCGCTTATTCACTCTTTTTTTAAATGCTGCATTAGAGATCTGCATAGGAGCAGGTTGATCTGAAGGTTTGCATTGGGGATCTGGATTGGAGTAACTTAGGAAAGCTTACCAAGAACCCTAACCAAAAAATAAGGAGCTTGTCCCTTCTATGTTAACTGTAACCCTAACCCTAAACCCTAACCCTAACTCTGTCGCTAAAACCGTAACCCTAACCCTAATCGTAATCCTAACCGTAACACCCTAGTGGAAATCGTGCGGGTGTTAATCTGAAAAATTACCAAACCCTTTTTGTGGTCCGAAAAACGGGTTGGGTGACTGACAAGTTGTTACATACGTTTTTGTGTCATAGTTGTGAAATATAAACAAAACTCTTTCGCTCCCAAAGTAGTTTATGTGCGTATGTGTGAGAGTGAGAGTGGGGGGGGGGGGAGAAAGATGAACGATTTAAAATAAATAACTGATTTAAAATAAATATATTTGAATTGTTGTGTGAGAAAGTATATATAATCTTATTATAGAATATAGTGTCTTTTAAAAACATCTTATATTTGAAACTACATCTCATGTTTAAGAAAAAAAATGCATTTTACTCTGTCTTCCTTAGCTACATTTTCTTTCGTAATACGCTTTGTCTCCCTCTTCCACTTTTTCATTTTTTTTTTTTTTAGACGCTTGGCAAACGCTCTGTTTCTCCCCTTGTCACAAACACACTATTTCTTTCTTTCTCTCTCTTTTTCTTTCTCTCTCTCTTTCTTTCTTTCCCTCTCTTTCTTTCTTTCTCTCTCTTTCCTTCTTTCTCCCTCTCTTTCTTTCTTTCTCTCTCTTGCTCTCTCTCTTCTTCACGCGCGTACGCACAGATTTGACTTCGCCATGTCAACAAACTTCAAAATTGGTAAAAGTGTATCGATTTTTACAGCTATACGCGGGTGCCTCTGTGAGAAAAAGTTGCCAAAAACACAGATAGGGTCATGAACAATGTCCTCCTAAAATTGGAGCGACATGCGTGCTAATTTGTTGACGTGCATAACCCACATCACGTACACACACACACAAACATCTTGTGTTTTATAGATATTGATATACATATGTATATATATATATATATATATATATATATATATATATATATATATATATATATATATATATATATATATATATATATATATATTATATATGCACACATTATACATACATACATTCACATCAATGTTTGACTGCTTTTTTGTAATGTGTTCTAAAACATACGGATAATATTCAGTGTAACAAAATGTTATACTCCGCCGTCTCCGTACACATAAACTTATACACGCATACATAAGCAAATCCATATATATTCATGTGGTATAGATTACAATCGATTCGAGTTTGGTGCGTTTTCATGTTCGGAATGTGGTATAGAATGAGAACCATCATATCTTTTTGTCTATGTTCATTAGTTAATCTGTAAGCTGATATTCTAGGTTTATTTTCCCCGGTGCGTTTTTTTTTTTCATGTCATGTTTTGGTCTCTCAGTAAGTTTCACTAAACGCATTTAGTTCTCTAATACTTCGTTCCATAGCTTTTCGAGAGAGCAAAATACTTCTCCGGTAACCTTTCTGTTTCTTGGTTATTGTGATTCTTCTCTTTATTCCTAGCTTTGTAACTATATGTTGATACTATTTGGTTTGTATTAGATGTTGTCAGATTTAAATATTAAGCAGTGTTTACTGTAATTGACACATTACTCTAATGTTTCATTCCTGCTCTTTGTCTGTTGGTTTCTAGCTAACGTTTATATATTTCACTGCTGGTTTCAATGCTACTACAAGGTGTCAAAACGATACTGAAATACGATAAGAAGGTGATTATGGTAACATATGGTTTATTGGCAGGTTTTATGCGATACCGTTTACATGTTTCAGTCATTATACTACGCTCACACTGGGGAAACACTTTGAAGAATTTTTTGTCGAATGTATAGACCCAATCCAGAACCAGGAAATATCAACCAAATGCATGATGTACAAAAGGGATAGAGATGCACGAAAAGCTGTAAAATGTGACAACCGATTCTGACTTTGTAGAGTTAACACCGAAGATATCACCCACGTCATAATCAACGGTCTGAAAATATCATCACGGTTTTATCTACCGATTAGACATGATTTTGTAGCTAGGACACTCTATAATGAAATCCGTCTGAAGGAAAACCACGAGGACAAAGAAATACGAGACCACAGTATGGTAGAAGTCATAGCCACTAATAATAAAAATGAATACTTGTGGAATGTCCCTGTGAAACCTCAATAAAATGTAAGCACAACTGCCCTGATACAATGATTTAGGAGAAACAAAAGAAACTGTGTGTGTACAGTTGTGGAAATAACTGCCCGGTAGATGTAAAAATGAAGCTGATGGACAATGAAAAGAATACCTACGCTGAACTATTGAGAAATCTGCAGTTACTCTATCCAGATTACAAGTTCAGATTTATACCTGTAATTATTGTCGAATGTGATACATGAGACACTGCACCGAAATAGTAATTTTGTGAAATTAGGCGTCTCAAAACCCAAAGGAAGGATGCTATTTCAATGACTACAGATCCAGTACATGAATGGAAGCGTCAAATTTTGTAAAATTTCCAAAACGTCTATCATTTAAATATATATGAGCATGTCTAGATATGCAACAATATGCATGAAAGTATATACATAGAACAAACTATGCAAATCTGCACATACATATATACATGCAAGCGTACATACATACATGCATACATACATACATGCATACATACATACATACATACATACATACATACATACATACATACATACATACATATATACATCCATACGTATATACATGCATACATACATACATATAAAACTACATTGTAGTTGATATTGAAATTCCAGCGAAGGAGTTTGGGATCTAAGTTAGAGACCGACTCTCTCTCTATTGAGAAGAATTTATGAATTAAAACTGTACAATTGCATACATGTATAGCAACATACATACACACGCATGCACATACATATATGTATGCGTATATATATATATATATATATATATATATATATATATATATATATATATATATATATATATATATATATATATATATATATATATATATATATATATATATATATATAGTTCAGTCCCACTGCCGGACACTTTGGGCAACTGTCTTCTACTATAGCCTCGGGCCGACCAAAGCCTTGTGAGTGGATTTGGTAGACGGAAACTGAAAGAAGACCATCGTATATATATATATATATATATATATATATATATATATATATATATATATATATATATATATATATATATATATATATATATATATATATATATATATATATATATATATATATATATATATATATATATATATATATATATATATATATATATATATATATATATATATATATATATATATATATATACGATGGTCTTCTTTCAGTTTCCGTCTACCAAATCCACTCACATATATATATATATATATATATATATATATATATATATATATATATATATATATATATATATATATATATATACATATATATACATATATATATATATATATATATATATATATATATATATATATATATATATATATATATATATATATATATATATATATATATATATATATATATATATATATATATACATATATATATATATATGTGTGTGTGTGTATGTATGTATGTATATCTATGTATAGTCATTTGTACGTACTTACACATGTTATCGTCGCTGTGGTGAATGTTTTTCATGGTACATTGAACGCAAGCTATAGAATACCTCAATATCATCGCAACATAGAAACTGATATTCAGTGGTATGTGAACACCTGGACACTACATATTCAATTCAATACATGTAAGTGTTTCGAACCGTTGTTTGTAGTATGTGCATTCATTTTATATAATTAATTATTGTAGAACCTAAATCCTTTGTTAGCGTCTCCGTTACGCTTCTATGTGGACCGATGCAAAGTCTATAATATTTTCCAGTTCTTGGAATATATTATTTTTCTTTAGATTACTATTGTTAATATTGGTGAATAGATTTGTATGATTGTTGCATACGTATCTCAGTGGAGTTCCATAAATTGATTATAAACAAAGTATTTGTTTAAAAATTTAATTAATATGAACTTCTTCCACACATACACAAACCATTCTAGTGTCATGCATACACACGTACACAGACACACATGCACACACACACACACACACATACATATATATATATATATATACATATATGTGTGTGTGTGTGTGTGTGTTTGTGTGTGTGTGTGTGTGTGTGTGCGTATATACATCGCATACGTACACTGACCTTCGTATTACATATACATGTGCGTATGTATGTATCTATCAATGTAACAATCATCATATATATAGAGACATGATATAAAGGAATATAAGATCTATATGTGTTCTTGTGAAACAGTGAGGCATAGAAGGAAGATTAAGAACTAGAATCCGATATAAATATCTGAATGCTTATTCATATAAATATTCAGTATCGGTAAATACTTTCGTGTTCATGTAATTACCGCATATATATTGCATATGCATATATAACATATATAATATATATATATATATATATATATATATATATATATATATATATATATATATATATATATATATATATATAACAATCTGTGTATGGTGTTTATGCGTGTGCGTGTGTGTGTATGAGTATGCGCGCACGTGCGTGTGTATGTTCCTAAGACTATTCAACAATATTCTTTGCTATGTCGTATCGAATTATCAGGAATATATTTTCATTTATCATTAAAAATCTAATTAGTATCCTCGTGTTGTATTAATTAATGATACGATACTGTTGAAATATTTATCATATCAACTATTGAAAATTTGCGAAGTTTTAGAAAGCTCTTTTCAAATTCCATATCACTAGAATCTTTAAATCCATTTTCCCTTTGTAATCACTAGTAATTAGCAATAGAACGATAATATGCTGTGTAAAAATTAAAAAAATTGATATAATATGAATATTTTATATAAGAGAAAACAAAATTCGAGCTGCTAAATTTTTGCAAACTATGAATGCGTTATAGTTCTACTAGTAGCGAAAATTAAATGACAGAAATCAATCTAATGAAATTCATTTTCGCAGCTAACGTCTTTCTGAAAAACAAAAAGAAGAAACGTTATATTTATTAAGAGTATATGAAAATGTATCTGAAATTATAAAAGTTATTCTAATATATAGAGATGGAAACACCATAAGTGTCATTTCATTCAAAATACAATATATACTGAAACCGGTAAGCCATATAATCGAGTGACTTGAATAAATATCACGTGTTATCCCATAGAATTCAGAGCAATTTCATCAAAGATGTACGCTAAAATTGAATTGTAGTGTCCTTGACAGCAGTGCACATTTTGAATGGTGATTGTTTGAGTGGTTTAGTACTTGCATCCCTTAATCTAGCAGCCTGTATAACTTGTATATCTAGGACAGCCTGTGTGTTTGATAATATTGCAAATATTCTTGTCGATTAAATAAGTCAATAGAATTTCATATTTTAATTCCATTCTGTAGTGATGTAAGGTTTTCCTCTGAAGAGTATTGATTTAACGATTACCTAAGAAGAAGGATGATCAGGCCGTGGGTAAATAACCGCAATTTGTGGCAAAGATAAGTCGTATAAATTTGGCGGACTGAAAAGGAAATTACATACAAGCACAATCTAAAACGCTTCCAAGCACACACACACACATATGTACGCTCAAACAGATTCCCATGTCAATCTACGTTGAGTAACACCTCGAAACGGTGAGAACCTGATGAGCTACGTATGTTGTGTGGATAATTACTAAAGCAAAATAGAAGTCGTGTAGATATAAACAGAAACGTACGTAAATTACTTTTATAAAAACAAATTACACACATTCAAGGGTGAGTACATTTTCGAATATAAATTCCGATATGCTCTCTAGGAAATTTACACAGAGTACTCTGAGTACAGTCATTATGTACGGAGT
>NC_142946.1:12711940-12754440 GCF_046866305.1 Octopus bimaculoides | reverse complement strand
ATAATGCGTGATCTATCAACGACGTTTATATTTATTACTCAATAGTTCTATTTCCGTTGCTTCATCTTGAGGGCTTGATTTCTATAGAATATTGTGAATAAATAATATGTCCATAAATTTATACGCAATATGATATATAGCGGTGTAATGGGATATTTTCCCTTGAAGAAAATTAGTGCCGTTGTTTGTCAACAACAACTATCGGCGTTACTCTTATTTATGGCATCGTTCGTGCGTTTGTACTGGTTTTAGATTTAGGGTTTTAGGGTAAGGGTTGGGGTTTTAGAGTTAGGGTTAGGGTAGGGTTTTAGGGTTAGGGTTAGGGTTATGAGTATTTTTGCCAAACCCTGACCCTAACCCTAAATCTAAAACCCGAACCCTATCTCTAAAACCCTCAAGCTAAAACCAGTCCAAACGAACGAACGATGTCATAAATAACAGTACCACCGGTAATAGTTGTTGACAAACAATGGCACTAATTTTATTCAAAGGAAGCGATCCCATTACGCCGCTAGAAATTGTTGTTTACATTCCACAGCAGTAATTGTTTTCACCTCAATAGACGTCAGTCATTGGTTGAAATTACCGAAATACGACAATTTTAACACGAAATAACTTTAAAAATATAAATGTTTTATATGACACATTCTACCAGTGTCCCAAATTCGAAAGTGTTTCGTTAAGAAAACAAGTGGCGCCCGTAAAATCAGAAAGATTCCACATGTGTGTGTATTTGAAAGGTCCAACTTTGTCACACTCTGTGTCACGCTGAATCTCCCCGAGAACTGCATTAAAGGTACATGTGTCTGTAGGGTGCTCAGTCACTTGCACGTGAATTTCACGTGTAGGCTGTTCCGTTGATCGGATCAACTGGGACCCACGTCGTCGTCGTATATATATATATATACACTTACAGACATATGTGTGTGTCAGCATATGCTTGCATACAAATAAATGCGTGTGTATGTGTGTGTTTGGGTATTAGTTTATGTATACGTGTGTGCATCTATCTTAATGTTACGTCACTATAAATATATGTAGCAGTGATAAGTCAAGTTATGCGTGGGTGTGTATGCAGTTATGCATGACTATAATCTGATATGCGAATGTTTTTATATGTATACAATAGTTACGGCACAGATTATTATTATTCATTTTCAGAAGTTTACACAAATTCGTCAGTAATTATTCAAATATTACCAACTGATTGACTCTCATTGAAGTAGATTTCTGTGAACAACGAATAAGCATTGCACAAACAAACGAACGAACGAACGAACGAACATTGTATCTTTCTACAATAATATCAGTTACATAAATGAAGATGACAACAGACACAATATGTGGTTTGTTAACAGTGTTTTATCAACGTGCATTGATAATTCAAACGTGAGGGCTTAATTCATGTCTAAAATTCGAATAGAACTCAGGAAGTTACGATCAATGTCGTCCTTAATATAGTTAAGAATTAGCTTAAAGTTTGCATTCAAAATTAAATACAAAGAACATCGTAGTAGGAAGTCCACGTATTTGGGACTCCACTAAAACAGGCTTCTATGATAGACATACATTTAATGATATTTGCAGGAACTGAAACAGTACGAATATAATAAATGCACTTTTATTTTTAAGGCAATAAAATGTGCACATTCGAAAATGTGAGAATTCATTATTGGTGTAACTAAGTACGAAATAAATTATCAACTTTGAAATATAGTTATCAATCTGCATATGTTATGATCAATTTTGTTTCTAGCGTACAACGAAAATGTATTCGATGCATCTAAATAATACGAAATACTTTTTTTATACTATCAAAGTATGTAAATAATGATTCGCGTCACGTCTAAAGCTTCTGGAATGAGAATATCAATCATGTTTCTGTTTGAAATTAAGCGAATCAAAACGGACAAGTGTAAGTCCGTAACTCAAAGTGGACAAATTACTTTCATTACATTAATGTATTTTTAATTTACGAATAATTCCTACAATTGCCTTGTCATCTTTTTATGTAGTTATATACACCTGACAGGGATGAATAAACAAAATATATATTTACTGACTGTATACAGTTAAAGTGAATCAAGCTTGGAAGCTTGTTTGATGAAATACCATCGAATGAATATGACAACTGAGGATTCAGTACGTTGGCATCTATTAATGACCAATGAGTGATTTATCTTTCATGATTCCTTAACGAGAGCTGATGTGTTTGCATCAATATCAGCATAATTCCTTTAGATATCTTCTAAGCATTGAAAAGAAATTATTCGGATAAGTTGCAGGCAATGTATAGAGGCTTTTGAAGTTGAAAACATCAGGTTAATTGAATGGGGAAAATGTATATATTTGGATTGTATATAGACAACGAGGCCAACAAGATTTTATTTTTATATAAAGCACATCCATAAATGTGTATATGTCTCTGTGTGTTAAGTTGTATGTGAAGGCAGAGCAGTTAGCGTGATAACCTATGCGTGTTTGCCTATGCGCTCTTACGTTCAGCGAAATATATAGAAACATATACATATCCCCAATATATATATATATATATATATATATATATATATATATATATATATATATATATATATATATATGTGTGTGTGTGTGTGTGTGTGTGTGTGTGTGTGTATAAAGATATATGTATGTATACGCATACATACATATATATGCATATATATATATGCATATATATATATATATATATATATATATATATATATATATATATGCATATATATATATATATATATATATATATATATATATATATATATATATATATATATGGGGGGTATGGGTGTGTGTTCCCTTGTCTGTTTGTGTATCAGGGCAGATAGATAGATATATAGATAGATAGATAGATAGATAGATAGATAGATAGATAGATAGATAGATAGATAGATAGATAGATAGATAGTTAGGTAGGTAGGTAAGTAGGTTGGCAGGTAGGTACATAGATGGATGGAGGGATGGATGAATATATGGATGAATAGATACATGAGGGCGTGTGTACGCTTTCAGTATCTATGTCTCATGACCGTACGTTATAAAATAGATTCCCAATAATAAACACCGAATGAAATCATCAGGCAAATATGTATCAATACGTATACACACACAAACACACTCCTCCTTAACTCTGTCCATCCTTCTATCTATATATATATATATATCTATACACACTTATATATACATATATATATCCGTATATATATATAGATGCACACACACACACACGCACATACATACATACACACACACACACACATATATATATATATATATATATATATATATATATATATATATATATATATATATATATATATATATATATATATATATATATTATACAAGAATCTTCTCGTTGATTTTTGGCGTCGCATGGCCAGAAATTACCGTGAATTTTTTTAGAGACACTTTCAGATTTATCAGAATATTGGGCTGATGAGACGGAATAGATTAATATCTTAACCGCGAAACGTTCGTATCCAATTAACTAAAGGCAGGTTTGTTTTTGCTTTTCACTCTGTTTTTTTTTTGTTCTATGTGCGCCATAAATATCGCCATCCATTTAGAGAAAAATTGTGTAGTTTAGAATCAGTAGTTTTTTGACTGCTATTTCTAAATTTTCAGTATGTTGGAGAAGCAACTCAATGCTAACCCCTGTATATATATATATATATATATATATATATATATATATATATATATATATATATATACATATATATATATATATATATATATATATATATATATATATACATATATATATATATATATACATATACAAACATATATATACATATATATATATATATATATATATATATATATATATATATATATATATATGTATATATATATATATATATATATATATATATATATATATATATATATATATATATATGTATGTATGTGTGTGTGTGTGCATATATATGTACGGATATATATATATATATATATATATATATATATATATATATATATATATATATATATATATATATATATATATATATATGTATGTATGTGTGTGTGTGTGCATATATATGTACGGATATATATATATATATATATATATATATATATATATATATATATATATATATATATATATATATATATATATATATATATATATATATATATATATACATACATATATATATATGTGTGTGTGTGTGTGTGTGTGTGTATGCATGTAAGCGTGTGTCTCTTTCTCTCACCACTCATACTTACACGCGTAGATAGAATGAT
This sequence comes from Octopus bimaculoides, assembly GCF_046866305.1. Classification (NCBI taxonomy): domain Eukaryota; kingdom Metazoa; phylum Mollusca; class Cephalopoda; order Octopoda; family Octopodidae; genus Octopus; species Octopus bimaculoides. Next base: position 12,750,168 of record NC_142946.1, on the reverse strand, counting down.
AGATAGATACATAGATAGATGCATACACACATACATACACACATACATACATACATACATACATAGACAGATACACAGAGACATTGGAAGCAGGGGACAAGGAGATGAAAACCGAAAAACAGCTCACAATCTGAATAGATATGGAGTAAAAGATGTAAATATAAAGGTAGATTTATTCATCTGAATATAAAATTATATCGATCGATCTGAAGTAATGTCCCGAATTTTGTGTTTTGATATATTAGAATATATTTTGCTGCTATATATCATTACAAAATATATATCGAATCCTAAATTATGAGATTGACAAACTTGAAATTTTCAGTTTGTTTTGCTGTCACCTTTGTATACTGAAATATATTTAATAGCTTTAAAAATACGTTAATGTTTTGAAATGTTTATTCGGTAGTTCGACAAGAAAATGAGTACTGTATTGTCATTATGTTTTATATTCAAAAAATGAAAGTGAAAGTTCGATACGGTTTTTGTCCAAACAATTCTATAAAGTTAAAGCGTTATAAAAAGAAGTCAATAGCAACTTGTAGCTTGTTAATAGTGTCAATAAATATTACATAGGTTAAGCAAACATAAAGGGAGAGAATTGGCAGAGACGTTGCTGCGTCGTTGAGAGGTGGACCGTTCTTTGTTCGGGAGTTCCAAATGCAAATCTCATCTCACAGTGTTAAACTTTGAATTCAACGTTTACTGTTTCGATAAATAAGTTTCTATTAAATTCTTTATGTGTGGCGTTTATTCTCCCACGATTAGGTATAATTTATTTCTGTTACAATTATTCTTATCTGTTTATTCATACATTTTTATTACTCTTGCCATATTAGTTAAAATCAATCATCCAGTTTCTCTTTCAATTGCCATCGACTAATGCCTTGTGAACCAACAAATTAAGTAGAAATCTTCAAACTGATGAGTAATTCTTCTTAACATTATAGAATTTGCCTTTTTCAATTCCCTAATTTGAACTAGAGGCAGTGTATTCGAAATAAATCTTATACCAGTGACAGAACAATTATTGCGACATTCTAAATACAATTTTTATTTATATAATATATATATACAGATATATACTTTCACATTTACCGACATTTCTAATTCCCTCAGTTACGTGCACGATTTCCTGTTCACCATGCGGTATTTTCCAGATAATTGTTGCCGCTGAAATACCAACATTAGACTGCAACATCGACTGCTATTTGTCGACCAATTGCAGGCTAGTGAACATTCGGTATTAAGTATAGGAAGTTAATAAACATCTTTTTGTGAGTATTCATTCTATTCAATCGAACTTTAATTCGGAGTCAAAGGGCGAATACCAGCGACACGCTGGAAACTCGGAATATTGAGGGTTTCGAATGAAATTGTTTTGATCCTTACATGTAACTCTCAATGAATGTATTGAGTGCCCTTCTTTAATTTCTCTACTCATCCGTATGTATGTACGTATGAATGTATAAATATATGTACAGATATATACATATATATATATATATATATATATATATATATATATATATATATATATATATATATATATATATATATATATATATATATATATATATATATATATATATATATATATATATATATATATATATATATATATATATATATATATATATATATATATATATATATATATATATATATATATATACATATATATATATATATATATATATATATATATATATATATATATATGTATCTATATATTGCACTGAAATGTGCGTGCATATGTGTGTGTGCGAATATATGTATCTGGGTGTAAGCGCACATATATATGTCTAACTATCATTTTATTCATACACACACACACACTCAGACACACAAATATATTTATTCATATTCAATAAAAATATATACATATTCACAATTACGCGCGCACACAATTCTGTGTGTAAAAAAACATACATTTTAATTTTATGCGGATAGATAAATGAATAACAAGATCAACCACTTATCCGGGGTTAGATGGACCATGGATTTAATAATTTGTTGTCGTAGATACATAGTCGCCATGATTAAATGGATAGATCAGAAAACTTTTTTTATGAAATGAAAGATGCTGTATGATAAACAACAAAAATATTAATAATTTACTAATAATTCCATGACGAAAAAGTAATTGGTATGATATTTAATAAAGTGTACAAGAAATACTGATTTAGTATATTGTAGAATATAATGAATCGATTATTCAAATCTATAGAAATTATATACCAAGGTGCAATGCCAACATGTACATATCAAAATGGCAGAGATGTAGCAATAAATTGTGCTGCATTATTAAAGAATTTTTAACAGTAATTTAATGTGCGTTACGATTCGTACTTTAAGAAATTTTGCGTTCGAAATGAAGGCAAAATCGATTCATCTATAAATCAATTTCTTGCTTTTACTTTTGCAATTGGTATAAGCTTATTCCTTTAATCTTCCTGTCTTCAGCTACTCCTGGTTTCTTTCACTGTGGCATGCAGCACACATTAGCATATTATATAACCGTATTTCCGCATTCGTTATTAAATTGAGGTGTTTGAATTCATTAGCAAATTAAAGAGATTTTAACTTACACAAGTTTACCTTAGCCATTGATCAAATATGTGTGCATAGATATGTTTATATATGGATATATGAATATAAATAAATATAAATAAATAATATATATATATATATATATATATATATATATATATATATATATATATATATATATATATATATATATATATATATATATATATATGTATATATATATATATGTATGTATATATATATATATATATATATGTATATATATATATATATATATATATATATATATATATATATATATATATATATATATATATATATATATATATATATATATACATATATATATATATACATATATATATATATATATATATATATATATATATATATATATATATATATATATATATATATATATATATATATATATATATATATACATATATTAATAAATTACAGGGTAGCAAAAAAAAATTTAGAAATTTTATTTACCACCAGTAGTCTAGCGAGAGTAAACAAACAGTCAATAGACTATGTATTATTCATTTAAAATGCAGAGATGCCTATAGTAGGACATCTACTCGCTAGAAATAGCAGCAAAAGACTATATACCACAAGAATTAGGGATAATTTCGAAAGGAAATGAAAAATAAAAACTTTTACCAATCTATATTCTGTACCATGGTTTCAAGTCAATTTTAGTAAGATAAACATTATATATCTTAACAAGGTCGGACTATCATCAGCAGAAATGACCAGACAGCATATGAAGCACGAGTCAATAAGCAGCATGGTTCGTGTTCCTATGTCTATTTTTTTAAAATATACATGCTGCTTATTGACTCGCATCTCATGAATTCGCATAATTTTCACCAACATTCCATTCTTCAGCATCTTTTGCAAGAGAAGTGGAAGGCAAATCAAGGATTTCAAAAAGTTAAAGAACTAGATCTCAGATCGTCGTAATATAATTGCTCTTGATAATTATCGTCCGCTGCTTGCTTAAATAAAAGCTAGATAGTTGTGGATTTTATATATCTAACTAATGTAAAATAGATGCAATTCTTTAGAGAAGGTAACCTCTACAAATTTCCTATAATTTTTATTTGAAAAATAGTTCCTGTTGCTCTGAAATAGATTCCATTCAAAACATTATTCGTGAAAATACGTGAAAAGCAAAATTATTTTCTGACATTTGTTCAATCCTTGTTACAGTAGAAAGCTCTTTCTGAAGATTTCAAGCCATGGGATCGAATTGAACACTACGAATATATCCAAATACAGTTCCTAACACAAATAGATTTATACCATTTTGGACAAGTTTCATTATGAGGCAATTGATCATCATATACGTATATGTACAATTAACCGATTACTTCAATTAATCATTCAAATCCTGCATTACCCGAACAATCTTTATAAAATTTATCATAAATGTTCAAGGTCGAATGTCTATATCGTCCAACAAAAAAAAAAAGAAAAACTTCTCTTCAAAATTTCTTGAATGGAGACAAGTTTTTGCGTGATATCGTCTTAGAAATACGCAGATATAAAATATTGAAATATATTTTTTTTTTTTTCATATATAGAGTTGTTAGTTTTCCAAAAGTTTTCAGAATATTATATCTACGAAAAAAATCTGGAATATTACATAGGAAGTCTGGTTATGCAAAAGGAAAATTTAATTTTTTTCTATCGTATACGAAGATATTGAGAATCACCGACTGAAATAAACATGATAAAAATTGATCATCACAATTCTATGTAGCAAAATGTAGAATTAAAATATTCGCTCTCTTTATTTGAAGATATTTTGACATCCAAATCTTAAGCAGGGAAACTCAACTGACAGATTTATCAGTTCATAAATGTCAAGACTGTACGGAAGATATTCCAGAAGACAGCTGGGTTAAAATAATAAATTCTCAAAATATTCTTTGATTTCAAATATAAAAATACAGAAGAAATAAATATTACTGCTTTATATCAGTGGGGAAAATTTTATAATGATGTTTTAGAAATCGGTTATGATATAATTTTTTTTTTGCCTTTAATACGCAAAATACTGAGGTTGTAAAGTAATTAAACGCACAGCTGCATTAAAGGAACAGTATTAACGTAGCCTGAAGTCATTGCTTGAATATTTAGGAATAATTTATCACTGTTCATATATAGTAGGCAAGTTGTAAAGAATACATGGTGTATAATAGAAAATCGAAACAAATATCTGCAACGTATACATCAGTGCATAGATGTGTGTGTGTGTGAGTGTGCGTGTGTATCATTATGTGTGAGATTATGTACGTGTGTTTGTGCATTCACAAGCGATTTGTTAGTACACACTCACAAACCCACGTACACACACCCATGGGTACACTCAACACATATATACACAGAGGTACAGAGTGACATAGAGAAATTAAACAGATATATGCGGAACAGGGGGAAAAATTGTGTTATGAACTTCATAAACTTACAACTGTTTCTTTTATGTTTCAATGCATTGATATTTGAGTGCTTGTGTATCACCCTGTAGCTTTATTGAACCAAGAACAATGGAGTGCAGTTTTATTGGGGTAAGATTTTACATTCATATGTATACACGAATAGCATAACCACCCAAAAATGAACTAAATATCTTCATGATATTCACCACCACCACCATCATCATCATCATCATCGTCATCATCATCATCATCATCATTATCATCATCATCATCATCACCATTTAAAGTGTTCTTTCCATGTTGGCATGTGTTATACTAATGTAGCAAATCGAGTAAGGAATTGAAGGTAGAAACTTGGAGAAAACAAATAGATTTCGATAAAATTTTATGTATGTATATACATACATACATAGATACACGCTCACATATATACATACATACATACATATACATATATATATATATATATATATATATATATATATATATATATATATATATATATATATATATATATATATATATATATATATATATATATATATATATATATATATATATATATATATATATATATATATATATATATATATATATATATATATAATATATATATATATATATATATATATATATATATATATATGCATATATATATATATATATATATATATATACATATATATATATATAAATGATTGACCGTTGACTGAACACTATTCAATTTTTTTCTCCCTGTTTTTCTCCTTGTCTCCGTATTCTTTCTGTTGAAGAGCGTAGCTCGAAACGTTAAAGACTTTCCGTATTCCCGAGTGTCATACTAATACATCCTTTTGTTGTTTACACCACCTGCCCTCGTCTGTTGTTGTTTTTTTCGTACGTTGTCCCATATATATATATATATATATAATCTTCCAGAAGATTACTTAATGCAGTTTTTAAGTATATATGTGGTAAAGGGATTATTTCTGAGAATTATGTTTCAAAAAGAGTTATAAAATCTGTTATCGCGATTTTACTATCCTTTTTGGGAGAAGATTTTTCTTAGTGTGTGGGACCGCTTTTGATTTGGTTTGAAAGACATGTTTTCTCTCTCTCTTTCTCTTTGTATACATGTATGTATGTATGTTGATAGTCTTGTGAAAAACAGGAACCCGAGTAGTATCCTCAATGCCATTAACTAATTATTTCCCTCTTCGTCTCGTCCATTCTTAGTGTTGTGTTTTTACTCCCTTACATAGGAGTTATTCATATACCTCAGCATAAATTTATACATAAACTATTCCTAAATCGACACTTTCTGAAACATTCACACTCTCTAATCCTGCCATTCCTTACTTGATTTCCTGCATATTATTTTCAGGAGGTAATGACCCCTGTATATATGTATATATATATATATATATATATATATATATATATATATATATATATATATATATATATATATATATATATATATATATATATATATATATATATATATATATATATATATATATATATATATATATAAATGTAAATGTTCTATCAAATAAAATCTCACATCACATATGAAACTGTGACAAATTTGTATGCAAGTACACAAGCACTCAGATAGAAGTGCATTCGATCTTATAGGTGAAACTATATGAAGTCATTGACATCATTCCCTAACATTTGACATTTATTTAATATATTATTACTTATCTGTACGTGACTGTATGCATGTTGAGTTCTTACAGCAGCTTATTAGTATCGTTATGCCTAGAAGAAACAATAATAATGATGATAATGCTAAAGGTATATATATATATATATATATATATATATATATATGTGTGTGTGTGTGTGTGTGTGTGTGTGTGTGTGTGTGTGTGTCTATGTTTGTGCGTAGGCTGACTACCGATGATGGTGTATTTACGTTGTCGTAACTTAGCATTTGGCCTAGCGGTTCAGTAACAAGACACCGATAAAATAATTATATGTCCTAGTAGCGACGTATTCTACTAAAGGACGTGATACAGTATGACCGAACTGAAATGCCTGAAACAAATAAATAAGTAATATACACACACACACACACATACATATATATATATATATATGTCGCTGGTAAGCAAGCTACTTACCACACAACCACACCTGACCCTATGTGTGTGTGTATATATATATATATATATATATTTATATATATATATATATATATATATATATATATATATATATATATATATATATATATATATATCTATATATATATATATATAAGTAGGTTTCGATCATCAGCAGACAAACGATAGTAGGTGTAAAATAAACACACACTATGTCCGGACCTCATCAGGGAGTGATGTTTACTTTCAGGTAATGAACATCGAAATAACTAGGATGAGGACGGTGTTTTTAAGTTTTCAAACGCTTGAATTTTTAAAAACACATGATGATCAAAACCTCATGGCACGATTAATGCATATGTGAGTTTCTTTTATATCTTTTGTTGATTCGCTTCCTTTCCATCTTGAATAGTTTATGTATTACGTTTTCTCATCGTGATACAATGAAAATTAACCAAGTAACAATTATATTTCTTCACTATTTTCTTTTATTAACTTTACACATTATTAGATAGAATATCCATATATATTGCCCAACTTTCTGTCAATATATGTCACAGCAGCATCGATATATATATATAGATAGATATATACATATATAACAGAGAAAGAGGAATTTCGATTATCCCCACGTGGTGAGTTGTAATATATGTAAAATTTAAAAATGGAAAATTCACGCACTTTACATAGTTTTAATATGATTTTTAATATATGCACCGATTTCGCTTTCGCTATTCGTGATATTATGTTTTACTTATTTGAATATGTAGTTTCTTAAGAAGAATTTTTTTGTCCATGCTGTATGTGGTGATACTTACGAGTGAATGGCTTCATAAGTAGAAGAATAAGGCGAGGTAATTGGGTATTATTGTTGTTGTTGAGGGCAAGGGAGATAACTGTTCACACAACATGGACGATAATTTATTCTTAAGAAAGTACATATTCAAAAAAGTGAACAGTAATATCATGAATAGTGAAATCGAAACCGGTCGATTTATTACAAATTATATTAAAATGATGTAAAGTGTGTGTATTTTCCTTTTTTTTAAAGTTCTTATATATAAATATATATATATATATATATATATATATATATATATATATATATATATATATATATATATATATATATATATATAGACACACACACATTAATATGTATGTACTTATATGTGAAGAATGAACCTTAGAAAGCGAGAGATTAGAGTATATTTTTCGATTCATTTTGTTTCCATACATTCTCAATGTTTGTATATAAGGATTTGTCTGTCTGTATATGTGTTCGTGTGCGCGTGTGTGTGTGCGTATTTCTGTATACATAAAACCATAAAACACACACATATGCGTGTGCGTAATTTGTGCATGCATCTGTGTGTTTTACTCGTTACCGTACACGATGCATGTGCTTGTTTATATAAAATTCGTTCGCTTTTAGAAGTTCAAACTTTTATTTGAAATGCATCACTGAAACTGTCAGATCGAAGTTTGAAATATGCCGTTTAGAGATCTACAAGAGAAGGAGAACGATCCAGCATTCGTTCGCATATTGAGTTATCACGATATAAAAGTTACTTAAAACATTGATGCAAATTCGAACAACGTATAGTAATAGTGAAGTGAGTCACCCTTTGCAACGCAGAGAAATCCGATACAAATTGTACATTTGTGGTTCAGTACACTTGAAATAACATTGAAAGAAACGAATGAATCGAAAAATATACTCTCTCGCTCTCAAACTATCTTTCTACATATATAAGTGATGAACGAAAAGCAGGGTGTATAACCTCCAGGTCTTTCTTACTTCAGTGTAGATTACATCCTTGTAGGAAATTCAGGTTACATGTATTTCCTGTAATATATATTAATGTCACAAACCCTGATGAATAACTAAGGTTTTTGTTACTATTTACGTAACAGATTCATATTATGAAATGATTGTAGTTTGTAATTTAAATGTTGCATCCCTTATCTTTGCTGTATGTGTGTTTCTGTGTGTTTATATATATATATATATATATATATATATATATATATATATATATATATATATATATATATATATATATATTAATAAATTATAGGGTACCAACAACATTTTAGAAATTTTATTTACCACCAGCGGTCTAGCGAGAGTAAAAAACAGTCAATAGACTATGTATCTTACAAAGGTCGGACTATCATCAGCAACGCGGTAAATTTGAAAAATTAGACATAGAAAACGAACCAAGCTCCCTATTGACACGTGCTTCATATGTTGTCTGGTCATTTCTGCTGATGATAGTCCGACCTTTGTAAGATATATAATTTTTATCTTACTAAAATTGACTTGAAACCATGGTACAGAATATAGATTGGTAAATGTTTTTATTTTTCATTCCCTTTCGAAATTATCCCTAATTTTGTGGTATGTAGTCTTTTGCTGCTCTTTCTAGCGGGTTAGATGTCCTATTATAGGCATCTCTGCATTTTAAATATATATATATATATATATATATATATATATATATATATATATATATATATATATATATATATATATATATATATATATATATATATATATATATATATGTATATATATATATATATACATGTGTGAGCGTATATTCATTGCATGCACACATAAAACCATGGATACAATCCGATTGTTTCAGTTTCTTATTTATTTATTGCCCCAAGGGGCTAAACATAGAGGGCACACACAATGATAGAAAAAGAGATTAAGTCGATTACAACCACCCAAGTGCATAACTGGTACTTAATTTATCGACCACGTAATGATGAAAGGCAAAGTCCACATCGACGGAATTTTAACTCAGAACGTAACGGCAGACGAAATACCACTAACCATTTCACCCGGCGTGCTAACGTTTCTTCCAGCTCGCCGCTTTCGATGCTTTCAGTTTCTGTCTACCAGCCCACTCGCAGGTTTCTCTTCGACTCGGTGGGATATTGTAGTCGACACTTGCTGTTAGGTACCCCACAGTTCGAATGAACCAGGCCACAAATATTTCAGAACACACATACACGCACGCACACACAGTATTATATATATATATATATATATATATAAAAAGAGAGGTATAAAGAGAAAGATACATATATAGACAGACATACAGATAGATATATATATATATACATAGATAGATAGGCAGGCGGATAGATAGATAGATAGAGAGAGAGAGAGAGAGAGAGAGAGAGAGAGAGAGAGAGTGAGAGAGAAAGTAGAGAGAAAGAGAGAGAGAGAAACGATAGATAGATACACTCGTGTATGTATGCACCTGTTCCTTTTCAAATAGAATATTAAAGATTGGGCTTCAGAAACATATATGCACTGTGATAGTGTAATCTCCCGCGGTTCTTTTATGATTTATTCACAAGTTATAATTCCACAGCAGCGCTAATTATATTTTAAAGAAAACCTGGCCGTGTTTTCAATTTACGAATGTATATAAACAGCGTTTAGTTTGTTAGTTCATATATACGTGTGCATGTATATAATTTCTCACATAAAATACCATACACCACACACACACACACACACATACATATAAGCATACATATGCACACGTAGTCATACATATGATACATATATATACACACATACATACATTAATATATATTGATATATATATATATATATATATATATATATATATATATATATATATATATATATATATATATATATATATATATATATATATATATATATATATATATATATATATATATATATACATATACATATACATGTATATATATATATAAATGTATACATATATACATATACATGTATATTTATAAATGTATTTATATATATATATTTATATATATATATATATATATATATATATATATATATATATATATATATATATATATATATATATATTATATTGGTATACATTGTGATGGTTTTTAGTAAGCTGCAACGACTCTTACTAGTTTGTAATTTATTAATACTAATTCAATTTTACATGCTTTAATCTTATGAGCCATAACCATGCAACGACAAAGGAAAACATTTTAATAATGGGGCAAATAAGACCTCGACGGAAAAATGTAGATTTTTTTTCGTAAGCGTGTGACTCGAACCCGCATCTCATCAATTTCGTGACAAGTACGTCGATTTTACAATTACATAACAAATATTAATAGTCTTTTATATGCTTAAAGCTTGTAAGCGATCACCGTGCAATGACTGACGAACTAGTGTAGTAGTGGTGCATATAAGCCCTCGACGGAAACAAGTGTTTGTATGACGAGAAAGTTATCCAGATATCAATTAGTTTGCCTAATTTTAAGAGTGAGAGAACTACCTGAATAAAAGATTCAATAATTGAACATGGATTTAAGTGTTTTGATATTCATCAATATGTGCCGATTAATTATGAACTTTTAAAATCTGGAATATATTAATCGGTGATTTTCTGATTCACTGATCCTTGAATATTATCAATACTTGAAATCAGGAGACCCGTTTTACCTATAGAAATTGTAAATATCTCTCAACTATGCAATTGTACTCACCTAATTGTGAAGATGTTGGATTTTATTCTCAAACTAGAAAGGTAGCATTTGTGGCATACGACAACGAAATACGTCTTATAAATTCAAGTATCTCCTTAATCCCTGAAGATATTCCATTTGAACTTAAACGACTTGTGCTTCAATTATGAATTGAAATTTTAATGAGCATCGACGAATTACTGATGTAGAGCCTCAAATTACAGAAATCACTTTGGAAACACATTGCCATTCCATGTTCAGATATATGATGCGTTTCCGAAAATTTAATACAGCAGCTATTTGTTTGATTTGGATATTTGCAGAAAAAAGCAGAACATGTTAGAGTCCTCCATTAAATAATGGAAAAATACTGAGTAAAAATAATTCGTTTACGATAATTATGGAAATGATTCAATTATTCAAAATAAAACATTTTCCCAGAATGTAACAAAAACATTAGATTAAAATTTTAATATTAGGCTCTATATTTATTTTTATATGTTATCAAGCTCAACAACGACTACCATCTCCATTGTTTTGACTGTAACAATTTAGAGGAATCAACAATCCTGAAACAAACAAAGTTAGCCAGCATATTTTTATGCGAGTTATTCAAAATATTTTGCATCCATATTATTGTACTTAATTTAGATGTTAATAAGTTTAGACAATATAATTTTCAAATATACAAATTTTAAGCTATTATTTGTTGGAACAACAATATAATTTTCAAATATACAAATTTTAAGCTATTATTTGTAAATGCGTTTAACATATGGTAATTATACTCAAATATTATTTTGCATATGTCATTATGTTTTCTAATTCTGTTCACATCATAGGCTATTCGAATTTCCTCTTTATTAACGTTATGAACATTGCTTTGAAATGTCGACACAAATTCAGCAAGTTCGGATGAGGGGGAGAACTTTATTGTATCGATTGTTACTTATTTCATCAACCGCAGAAGGATGAAAAGCAAATTCGATCTCAGCGGAATTTGAATTCAGAAAGTAAAAACGACGAAATATCACTAAACATTTTGCGAAGCGTGTCTGCCAGTTCACCGACTTATTGTTAGAATTAATATTCAGTATGTCTGCCGAGGTAGACTTTGAAATTTCATTCTTTCGGGATCCATAAGATAAGCACCATTTGACCACCGGAATCAATGTAATCGTCTTAGCCGCTCCTCCAATCTTGCTGAACTGGTGCCAAAATTTGAAAGCAACATCAACGCTCAGTAGCTCAGTATGTTGTCATACAATCACAAAATATGCCACCATGTATTCTTTATTTAAGCGATCTTGTATAGGTTAATGTTTGTGTTTGTTCGCAATATTGTATGTGGGTGTAACGATGTGGAGGTATACACCATTTTGCAGAAATTTATTTTCTAAGATGCACAGACGTCTTCCTTTCGCTACTTGTCACAACAATGAAACTAGAGACTGCCATCACTTGTGGACCGCAAGATTGTACGGAAGGTAATATGCTAATAAATGAACAAGTAGATGCAGTCTCACATCAGTAAGCGTGTGGGTGTAGGGAGGTGTAGTGATCGGGATCAAGGCCCCAAAACGGTACTCATTCCTTCCTTATAACTACTGAAATGTATAAAAGCATCGAGTGAATACCCTCCCCAAATCAAGCTGTTTCAAGCTTGAATCAGTTGCGCGTATGAATCGATCTTCGTTCCTATGGAAGCAGTAAACATAGCTCTATACTGATTATATAGACAATATATATATATATATATATATATATATATATATATATATATATATATATATATATATATATATATATATATATAGATATATATATATATATATATATACATAGCTTGGCCGCTGTTTAATACCTGAAATAATTAAAATATTATATATATATATATATATATATATATATATATATATATATATATATATATATATATATATATATTATTTTAATTATTTCAGGTTTCAAACAGCGGCCAAGCTGGGACACAACCTTGAGGAATTCTTAATTCGAATGAATTGACCACACTACCTATTATTATTTTTAAGCCTGGTTCATTTTTTATAGATTTCTTTTTGTAAACAATGCACCTCTGGTTTCCAAGCAGTGTTTACGTGCAAACGCATACACAAAGAAACACGCATTCATATGTATATATATATATATTTATAAATATAAATATTTCGGGCTCCCTTCAGTTTCCATCTACCAAATCTAGCCAATTCGGTGGATTTGGTAGACGTGTGTGTGTATATTTATGCGTATATAGATGTATGTATATACATAGCTAGCCACATCTAACGATTAAACTCTGTTCATTTGAAAATTGGGAAGTGTCCATTGAAATTAAAATAAAAAGGAAAAACTTTATCTTTCTGGGTCACTGAAGCAGAAACAATCATAGGATGATGTCTACTGACGGAGCAATCATTCACATGGGATTTACGCACATCTATTACATCGCCATTCGATTACTAAAATCAATTGGCTGTGTCTTGTCTCTCCTCTGCATTTATGCGTCTCTTACTCCTTCTTATAAGTATATAGACAGTGAGGGGGATGTACAGATCGAAAGATAGTTAGATAGATAGATAGATAGATAGATAGATAGATAGATAAATTATATTGGTAGATAGATGGTTATATAGCTACATTGATTCATATAGGCATAAGTTTACACGTATATAATGTACCTGTTAAACTGTTCGTGTTTTATGTTATCGAGTATTTCAAATATGTAATGCAAATCAAAAAACCTTTAAATTCATTATTCCAGTGACATTATTACGTTAATATCTCTATATTACTAAACCATGCACACACACATATAACGCTTAAATGAATACGAGCCATTTCAGCTCTAATTTTAGTATGTGAATCTAAATACTGCAGATTATTTTGTGTCTGCAGTCTACAAATTACACTATTTGAAGAAACTTTATTTGATCCTTCCTGTAAATTTACATAGCACTAATTCTCGAGTTCCAATGTCTATGAGCATGTCTCATGACAAGTACAGTTAGTCCGCCGATTTTCTCTTTGCTTTTAAACGCAATGTTATTAACGGATATAATTGGCAACCGGATATGACGTCGCAATACCTCTCTTTAACCGTGTATATATATATATATATATATATATATATATATATATATATATATAGAGAGAGAGAGAGAGAGAGAGAGAGAGAGAGAGAGATAGATAGATAGATAGATAGATAGATGTATGTATGTATAATGAGCTGCTTAAATTAGAAATCTACTTCCTGCAGAAGCTGAGAAAGAGATTTGAACCTTAGGCAGAACGTTTGTAACATTATCGACCGCAGTTCAACTATAACCATAATAATGTTAGTGCTTGTTCCAGTCCTAATCAATCAGACAGTCTCATAATGACATAGTGAAAAATTATATACTACTGATCATATATAATAAACAAAGATCAAAATTTGTATTTCTTTCTATGTTGCTGTATATACTTCTTTTTTTCCTTCCTTCTTTCTTTCTTTACTTATTTAGCTTAAAATAGCTTATATGCGGGACTGTGTTAAAGACACTCTGAAGAATATTACATGGGAAGAAATATGGGAATATTTTTGTTGTTTGTTTCATTGTTAAGGCGTATTTCTTCAGATATCGATTTTTAATTTTATCTTTCTTTTTGTTAGTTTTATCGTATATCAACTGAGAGATGTGCACTTAGTGAATTGAAACAAATAACGAACGTCGAGAGAAAAAAAAAAAACATGATTTCAAAATAATACAGATGAGGAAAAAAAACTAAAATAAAAAAAAAAAATAATAATAAATGAAAGAGAGAAGCTTTAAAATAATAAATAAGAAATCACCTGGAATAATGGAGAAGTATTGCTGAAAGCAAATGGCAAATACTTGTGCAGAAAAGAAGACCGAAAAAAAGAAAATCGGAAAGATGAAGTTATCCTGTGGGTATCTGATAGATTAGAACAAATCACAATGGCAAAAGTTGGGCTTTCAATACAATGGCAAGAATATAACCCGCTTTTGTAAAGCTGTTCGGTGATTACAGAAAGAAGAAAAAAAACATGGAATAGCCAAAGGTTACATGGGAAGAGTACGAAGCATCGATTAACGATTGTTAAATGGAATTGCTCACCTGATCTGCATTTGCAGCAATAGTCGCAGTATGAGCAAGACGGAAGAAGAATGATTAGAGAATAAGTAAAATAGTAAGAGAAGAGAATGAAGAAGAATCGGAAAATGTAGAAATAATAATAATAATAATAATAATAATAACAATAATAATAATAATAATAATAATAATAATAATAATAATAATAATAATCTGGAAATGTATAAAATAGCTCCTACTCTGCGAAACTTTTTATCTGTAAGTATGAGATCATGGAGAACCACACTGATGTTGAACAATGACAATGAATCTCTAAATGCTGGAGATGTAAGAATTTCATGTGGCATTTTCCAGGGTGACTCACTATCACCACTCCTCTTCTGTCTAGCCCTAATACCGCTCTCAAAATTGCTCAATGATGCACAGTATGGTTATAAAATATTTGATAAAAATATAAATCATCTCATTTACATGGATGATTTAAAGCTCTTTGCAAAAAATGACCAACAACTCAAAGGCCTACTAGCGATTGTTAAACAATTCAGTGATGACATCAGGATGCAATTTGGCCTTGATAAATGTGCAAAAGCTATCTTTATCAAAGGAAAAATGACAAATACATCTAATGTGAACCTTGACCAGCAAAATGGCATAAAAGAGTTAGAACCAGCGGAGAGCTACAAATACCTAGGGGTAATTGAAGGGGACAATATCAAGCACTCAGTGATGAGGGAAAGGATCAGAAGAGAATGTTATCGCAGGGTGAGAGCAATACTGAAGACAGAGCTGAACGCGAGAAACAGGATCGAAGCGATCAATGCTCTAGCCATACCAGTCGTGACTTACAGTTTCAACATCGTTAACTGGTCAATTACTGAAATATGTAATGTTGACAGAAAAATACGAAAACTGTTGACAATGCATAGAATGCACCACCCTAAGGCAGATATAGAACGTCTTTATCTGCCAAGAAAAGAGGGAGGTCGAGGACTACTACAGCTGGCATTATCAATGAAGGTAGCCACAATTGGCCTAGACACCTATATGAAAAACTCTGAGGACTGGATGCTAAAACTTGTCTTAAAATATGAAAGCAAGAAAGCATCTTACTCAGTAACAAAACAGGCAAAGGAATATCTAAGTGAATTCCAATTGCAACAAATTCAAGAATTAGACGAACTAGAAACACCTACAGAAAAAGCTAAGCGCTTGAAAACCCGTGCTAAAATTGCTGCCTTAGCTATTATGACTGAAAAATGGCATGGAAAACCTCTCAATGGCAAATACCCAAAGAGAGCGAATAATGCAGATATTGACAAAGCCCTTACCCACCAATGGTTAATGGCCTCTGGATTGAAATCAGAAACAGAGGGGTTTATCATAGCAGCCCAAGATCAATGCCTACCTACAAAGAACTACCAGGCCAACATATTAAAGAACGGCAGCTCCCCATTATGTCGTATATGCCAACAACAAAATGAGACCATCGATCATGTTGTCTCCATGTGCAGTCTGCTTGCGCCTACAGAGTATCTCAACAGGCATGATAGAGCTGCACAATATATTCACTGGGTAATATGCAAAAACCTGGACTTGCCCCATGATAAAAACTGGTGGGAACACAAACCACCCCCAGTACTTGAAAATGATCACATTGCACTCCTCTGGAACTTCACCATTCAAACTGACAGAAAGATAGACGCAAATAGGCCAGACATCATACTGAAAGACTTCAGACAAAAATCATGCCTCCTCATTGATATGACTGTCCCAATTGATATAAACGTATCTGTGAAGACCTACCAAAAACTGAGCAAATATAAAGATCTTGAAATAGAAATTAGCAAAATGTGGAATCTGAAGACGAAAACAATACCTATTGTCATAGGTGCCCTGGGAATGACAGCGAAACGGGCTGATTACTACCTAGCTCAGATACCAGGAAACCCCAAAATGGCTGAAGTCCAAAAGATAGTGCTCATGGGAACTGCCCATATCCTACGTAAAATACTGTCTATGTGATCTCAAATTTTAAAGCAAACATAATTTTCTTATGGTTTCTTAAACATTCACTTGAACAAAACTGTACAAATCCAAATATATGGTACCCTAGGCATAACACCTACATGAACTTCTAACTTGTTGTCTCTTGAGGTCTCTGGGTGAGACTTGGATCCAACTTGTACAAATGCAAAACAAAAGTCAAACATAAAATAATAATAATAATAATAATAATAATAAGGAAAGAACATAGTTGCTTCAGTGATGCAATAGTATTTCTAGTTAGTGAAGTAGTAACCATAGAGCTACTAAGCAACAGCATAAACAATGATGGCAGTCTGATGTTTCTTTCTTTCTCGCTCTCTCTTTAATTGCGTCGCTCACGATCAGTGTGCTTATACGAAACGACAGACAGACAGACACACACGCGCACACACACACACACAATCACTCGCACATACTCACAACCACACACACATACACACAGACATGCACACGCATTTATATGTAGTTTCATTCCATGTATAATTCTCTTTTTCACTGTCTGCCTCTCTATTCCTTATGTCTGTGCGCGTGTGATTGCATGATTCGACGAGTGTGTAGTCACATAGGCAAGTAAATGTAACCACTAAATATATATATATATACCAGAAGGGATCTCTGTGTGTATGCACAATTACACACACACACTCACAAACACACACACACACACACACACATACACACACACACACACACACACACACACACACACATAAAAACGCGCACACAATGTGTCTAAATGTATGCATATATACATACATACAGATAGATAGATATATATATATATATATATATATATATAGATAGATGGCTAGCTAGCTGGATAGATAGATAGATAGATAGATAGATAGATAGATAGATAGATAGATAGATAGATAGATAGATAGATATCATAGGGTAATACACAACAGCATCTTTTTTGAATTAATTCAAATATAATATAAGAAATCATACGTGTGTATTTTGCGTAAATGCATTTGGTAGACTGACAGTGGGTCTGTTATCAGTCATTAGCGAAATATCCAGAATTTCGTTTAATAATAACATTGTACACTTCACATAAGCATGCGCACTTATATTCTTGCTCAACTATATATGCATCATGTATATATATATATATATATATATATATATATATATATATATATATATATATATATATATATATATATATATATATATATATATATATATATATATATATATATATATATATATATATATATATATATATATATATATATATATATATATAAGTATATATATATATATATATATATATATATATATATATATATATATATATATATATATATATATATGTATATATATATATATATATACATACATACACACACACACACATATATATATATATATACATATATATATGTGTGTGTGTGTGTGTATATAATTATACATGTATGTGTATGTGTCTATGTATATGTATGCACATGCATACTGTGGTTTACGCACATTTACACATCTTTCACATGCGCACGATTACATAGATTGATTGTCACACC
Organism: Octopus bimaculoides; assembly: GCF_046866305.1. Lineage (NCBI taxonomy): Eukaryota > Metazoa > Mollusca > Cephalopoda > Octopoda > Octopodidae > Octopus > Octopus bimaculoides. The sequence continues at coordinate 12,730,878 of NC_142946.1, read as the reverse complement.
ATCCAATATTTCTTTATTGATCAACGATTTATATTTATTCTACTTTTCTCTGATGATCCATATGTTATTATTAATTTTGTGTGGATATCTTTCTTTCTTTCTCTAATTTTTTGTTCTTCTTTCTTATGTATGGTAAAGTAGCATCTTCTAAAATATTGTTAACTGCTCGGATGAAGGTAAACTACTGGATCCGTTGCAGAAAATACTGTTAATTTTCCGTTTTAACACCTACATTTTCTTTTCATTCTAATTTTCCTCATTTCTGTTTTTGTTATATTTTCTTTTCAACCTGTATATTTTGACAGAATGCCTACTACTACTACTACTACTACTACTACTACTACTATTGCTGCTGCTGCTGCTGCCGCTACTACTACTACTACCTCTACTACAACTACCTCTAATACTACCACTAAGTCTCCTTGATATAACTATTCTTATACATCGGTGAAGTTTAAACGGCACTGAATTGGCATATCCTTGATAGCAAGCAAAACGCACTTAGGAATTCACTGATATTTATGATATCAGCTCAATTTGGACGGTATTGGCTGGTATTTCATTCTTTCTACGTCCTTAAATTAGCTATCTACCACAGCATTTCATATTCTAGAGACGATGTCTGGTTTATGTAATAACTGTGGATATTACGAGGTGATCACAATGTAAGCGATAAAAGGAAGGGATGTGACAAGCATAACAGAGCGCATGAAGGCCAATGTGAGTACATTGCCGTATAAAGCAGAATTAAATGCAGCAGCGACGTATTTTGTTACCGGAGAATTAAGGTTGAGACAGTTGAGTTTGTCTGAGAATAACATAATGACAATGAAATGAACGGCCTTCCGTTGTCTGTGTCCAGGAATTCTCCGACGCAAGTGTTGCATCGTCGCAGAGCTGCGGCTAGGATTCAATCGTCAGCCTGAATTAACATTGATAAAAGTGAGGTTGTTGTGGAGGATTTATGTATTTACTGCTTCTGTTACAAAAAGTATTCGTGAAGAAAATTTGCAAGGCAAACAATATATCATTGATTTGGTAAAGTCATATGAAATAATAGGTAAATACCTGCGTACTTTCCATACATTTTGTGCATGAGATTCAATAATGTTTTCTTGGTATTGTTTCCTTGGGTCAATGATATAAATAATGTGTGACGTATTAGATGCGGTCTTACTGTGATTAGTACCAACAAACATTGGCGGTACTTGTTTTAATTTAACCCTACACGATACTTGATCAAAGGCATGTAAATCTAGTGCAGTTTTTTTTTATATACGTCGTAGTTTACAGGCTCCCATATAACATTCTTCTGAAAAATTAATTTGTGAATTCCTTGCTATTTATATTTTATATATGTTGATATGAGCGTCTTAGAAACCATCTCTATATTTGAGAAAGTTACATGATATTCAGAATTTGTGACTCACTCTATTTAGATATGCACTCTTATTGATTTATCCATTAGGTGCTGTTTACTTAATACTTTCTCTTTCCTACCCGGTTGAGAAACTAGTAGGAGTGATTTTGTGCCTGCAATTGGTGATGGAGTGTTCGTATGTTATGTCATTAATCTCGCTTGGCCCTATATGCTGGACTGAGGTCATTTTATCCGCGCAAAATAAGGATCAACAGGCTTAGCACAAAATCAAATTAGATATATGAAATTTATCATCAAAGACAATCTTTTGGATACCTCCACTTCGTATGTTTCCTTATCCAGAAATGTTCTCTTTAAATTATCTCTCTAAGACGTTGAGCGACACTTGACAGTCATTATTGTTGGATGAGTGACTTCTAGAAGGATGGATCCATTATATTTTAAATTTTCAATAATAAGTGCATATGTCCTGTCGCAAGAAGATCTGTTTCGTCTTATACAATATTTATTTATCTGTTTCTGGAGACTGGAAAACTAGAAATGCGAAATCGATAGTGATGCAAAATCTATAGAAAAGTATAGGATGGCGTGGAATGCCTATAACATAGCTTCGATATTTGCAGCAAGTGGATAAGAAAGTGCGACAATCATTGAATTTTCTGCCATGCAATCTCGATATATTCAGATAAGTCTTGTTTGTGTATGATGAGAGGAGACTTTTTTTTTTCAAAATAATGATACTCTCCGTAACTCGTGAAACACTTAGCCTCTAATGAACACATAATCGTTCATCGATATGTATATTATTTGAAAGAAACAATCACAGGAAGTAAAACTGAGATAAACCATATATTCGATAAGTGAAAGTTCCATTCCATTCATATAAATTTAATAATGATATAAGCACATTCTCGAAAAATGCAATGATGATAATAATTCTTAGATACATCTGATCTGGAACGTTTCATAATTTGGCTTTATCTTCACTCAGTTCCCAATGCATTAATGGCGAGAAAGATCTTTCAATTTAAGAGATACGAATAATGTGGAAATGAAACGCTTTGATATGAAAAGATAGGACGAAACGAAATTTCTATGAATTAGGAATCCAAATTTAGGTGTAATATTGATTTCAAACAGGCCAGCAATTTCGTGGGAGGTGGTAGGTCGATTATACCCTGACTCCAGTGCTTTATTGTAACTTATTTCATCGACCCCGAGAGCATAAAATAGAATGTCGACCACGGCAAAATGTCGACTCAGAAAATAAAGACGGACGAGATGCCGCTTAGCATTGTGTCATTCCGCCAGATCGCCGCCTTAAGACATTGGTTGTAAAATTGATTTAAATGTTTCGCACAAGTCCAGCAAGTTCGACCCCAGCCTTCAGTTGATATTTATTTTATCAATTCCGAAATGATAAATGGCAAACTCAAATTTGGTGGATTTTTAAGAGAACGTAAGACCGGACGAAATGCCGCTAGGCTTGCGAACGATTCTGAAATCATGCCGCCTAAAGAAGTTGTAATATTGACACTTTGTGCTATATGTTTAACGTATCAGCCATTATTGCAGTAGTTTTCAAGGTTTCATATAAATATTTCATTTAAATAAATATGATTTAATCAGATCTATGACCAGGATATGTGATAATGCGAAACTAAAGCAACAATTCTAGCACAACATAAGTAATTGATACTCACATTGACTACCTAGCTAGTGGAAAGTTAGTGAAAGTATGTCTTCAATGTGGGTTCAAAAATGGAATGTAAAATGTTTTACCTAAAAGGATAGTTAAAATGTGACCGAATTTGGATGTACGTTTAACTTTCACAACATACATTGCGCGTCCCATACGTATTTTAGTGGTCAGTTTAACTCATAAATTGATAACAAGACGACCATTAACATCTCGTGTTAGAAAACAAGTTTGGCTATAAAGTTAACATCTATAGGAACTTTGATCACATTTTGGGTGTTTTGTGTGTAATGCAAAATGCGTATCATGCAAATAAACACATGCATATGGGTATGCACATGCATATATATATATATATATATATATATATATATATATATATATATATATATATATATATATATATATATATATATATATATATATATATATATATATATATATATATATATATATATATATATATATGATAGTTATATAGTTTATATAATTATCTCTTTATCTAATGGCAATATTTACATTTCAGTATCTTTGTGTATGTATGTGTATACGTGCAAATATAAATGTATGTTTACTAAAAGCATGTATCGATCAGTCCCTTTCTATCGATCTATCTATGTAAATATGAACAGATAAAAAAACCATCACGCACACCTATACCCACACACAAAACACACACACACACACACACATACACACTTACACACACACACACTTACATACACACACACACCCACACACATATGTATATATATATATATATGGGAGAATATACAAATAATAACAACAGACGAGGACAGGTGGTGTAAATAACAAAAGTATATATTAGTATGACGCTCGGGAATACGGAAAGTCTTTGACGTTTCGAGCTACGCTCTTCAACAGAAAAAATACGGTGACAAGGAGAAAAAACACGGAGAAAAAAATTGAATAGTGTTCAGTCAACGGTCGATCATATACATATATACATATATACACGTGCGTGCGCATCTATGTAGTATCGCTCGATAAGCGTGTACGTTTCTTTATACAACTGTAACATATATGTTCTGCAAAGAAATACTCCCACAACGAAAAATGAATAGATAGCAGACTGGAGAAAAAAATAACCTTCCACTAAATCGTGCATGGCTGTGCTACAACATTGTTTCCGACATAACATGAAACAAGAAAAACTAAACGATATAAATATCTATCTATCTATCTATCTATCTATCTGTCTGTCTATGTATGTATCTATATATATATATATATATATATATATATATATATATATATATATATATATATATATATATATATATATATATATATATATATATATATATATATATATATATATATATATATATATATATATATATATATATATATATATATACACCGTACATTTAAACACATAAGATATGGCCATAATTGAAAATTTAACCCCGAAAAGGAATAGTTAAATTCCAAACTACTATTAGGGTAATTTCGAAATGGAATGAAAACAGATCTTGTGTTCCAAAATCGACATGTTTATATAGTGTTCATTCTCTGGGTGAATCGCATTTACGAAACTATATAGCACCTTTTATGGACTGTTTCATATAATACGACCCTAATGGGTTCTTATCTTAGTACTCTACCCTCATGAGCCCTACAGAAATAATGGATGTAGTATAGATATATATCGTCGTCATTTGCGACTCCAGGTAAGCAACGAGTTAATTGATTATGGCAAGTAATAAGTGAACGATTAGGTGACCAGTTTATAGGAAAGAATCATTTAAGTGAATGGCTAACAAATTATAAAAAAAATATATATTATTACAAAATCAGTTCAATTTCAGAACTACCACTACAATTGTAAGTGCAAACTTATTTTGTTCGGTATAATTAAATTCTTTCGCTATATCTCAATTTATATTTTCTTAAATATTTTAAAATGTAGTATTTGTTTATCTTGTGGAGATGTCGACAATTCTGTTATCGTAGGGAAATAAACAAACGTTTAATATTTTTTGTTGGAACTGAGATTGCGATAAAATGTCACGTAACAAAGTACGTTTCTGTTCCTATATTGTCGGATATGAGTTTCGAGGACTGCTGTTCTACGGGTTTATAACCCTTAGATTCACTGACGAATAAATCAGCCTTCGGGGATCATACGTCAATGAGAGCGTATTAAAATTTCATTATATAAAATGTCAATTACACAGGTTTCCAAAATATACATTTGTGCATTAGAATACAATTACCAAATGAAGGCAACCTAAGATATTGGTACGTGTTATGTGAACTGTAAACATTTATAGATTTCTGTTATGAAACGTTTATATATATGTACATCTATATATGTATATATATATATATATATATATATATATATATATATATATATATATATATATATATATATATATATATATATATATATATATATATATATATATATATATATAAATATATACATATATATATATATATATATATATATATATATATATATATATATATATATATATATATATATATATATATATATACATATATATATATATATATATATATATATATATATATATATATATATATATATATATATATATATATATATATATATACACCATTCGCCCTTATAGATCGCTGACCACTACACACAAGGACGTAGGATTGTAGTGTTAAAGACTGTTTCAATTCTCGAGCGTTATACTAATACATCTATTTGTTTTCTACAACGCCTGTCTCCGTTGGTTGTTTTTTTCTGAATTCCCCACCTCTCTCTCTCTCTCTCTTTATATATATATATATATATATATATATATATATATATATATATATATATATATATATATATATTTCGCTGAAAATACTGACACCGCATATACAATTTTTCGATAGGTATTAAGTAACATTTGAATTCCTTGACATTATACGAATATTTTCATATTTAATTTGAACAGCAATGATTTCCAGTAATGTATATATATTGATCTACATAATTTCATTTCTTAATCTCTTCGGAAACTACTGTTGTAATCATCCTTCCTTGCCCTGTTATTGAGATAAAAGCATCACGTATTTTACCAATAATTATCTTAAATATTTCCGTTTCCCTTCGACTTACTGGAAAGATCATATTTCATTTCTTATTTTTATTCTTTTGCAATTTCTTTTCTTCAAAATATAATATATTATTTCCATTTAAATATTTTATTTCATTATTCTAAATCATGTATTTAAATAACTTCCCTGTACCAAAATGTTTTCCGATCTGCAATTCATAAGAAGCATATACTGTTGTGGATATTCAATACATTGGAGCATTCTGCTTTTCATTCTTCTTGCCATTCTCTTTTGCACAACATGATCTATTCACACAATAGTTAGCAATGCTGTTGATGGCACTCCGTCGCTTACGACGTCGATCAACGGAACAACCGGCTCGTGAAATTAACGTGCAAGTGGCTGAGCACTCCACAGACACGTGTACCCTTAACGTAGTTTTCGGGGATATTCAGCGTGACACAGTGTGACAAGGCCGACCCTTTGAATTACAGGCACACCAGAAACAGGAAGTAAGAGTGAGAGAAAGTTGTGGTGGAAGAGTACAGCAGGGTTCGCCACCATCCCCTGCCGGAGCCTCGTGGAGCTCTAGGTGTTTTCGTTAAATAAACACTCACAACGCCCGGTCTGGGAATCGAAACCGCGATCCTATGACCGCGAGTCCACTGCCCTAACCACTGGCCATTGCGCCTCCACTAACAGTTAACAATAACCACTTCCAAACGCCGCTAACAAATATAGATTATGATTTTTTTTCTTCTTTCACTCTCTCTCTCTCACACACCTTTAGATTACCTTCCATTTCTGTGTCACTATTTTCCTCGCTGCATTCTAAAATAGTTATATTGTTTTACTTCTCACCTTTTCCACTGATATTCTTTGTTATATCACAATAGAATTAGTTGAAAATATATTAGTAACTATTGCATATTTGTCATCTTTTTTTCGCAACCATCTGGGTTTTCTCATTTCTTGTTTTGCATTATTCTTTTTTAATTAAATTTGCTTTCCGTTTCTATTCGTCTCGATTCACAGATTCTTCCCATCCATATTCCATTAATATATATTCTATATCCGAGCTCTTCTTCTACAGTATCGTTCGCTTCATACAGCGAATCGCTTAAACATCAGGCTTCTTTATGCATAATGAATTAATAGAAACTATTTTTTATAGCCTATTTTCTCACTAAAGTATTTTCAAAGCTATATTTTCATAAATGCGGAATGCTTTCAAATTCAGAATTTGACCCAACAATCAGACAAAACAAGATGAGAGCCTCGGTCAATCAACTGCATCTATTATTACAAAGATTATATTTCAAGAACAGTTTGCTGCAAATATCGTATAAATACCAGGCGCTTACTTGTGTGCGTGTGTGTATGTGTGAACGTATGACTGTGTGTGTGTAAGTGTGGTTGTCTGTCTGTATGTGTGTGTGTGTGTGTAAGTTGTCTGTGTGCAAATGTTTCTCTATATACTATATGTCTGAGACAGAATTCTGTAGCGCTTCAGATGAGGTAAGTTCCAAGGGTGTAATTGAGAGGATCATGTAAATATATTTACTGTCACTTACTACAGATAAGATGTGTTTTAATAAAGATATGTGTGTGAGTGCATATAAGATTGACACATACAGATATACACACATATATACACACAAATGTACATATATGGTTATATACATATATATATATATATATATGTGTGTGTGTATATATATATATATATATATACATATATATATATATATATATATATATATATATATATATATATATATATATATATATAATCATATATGTATATATAATCATATATATATATACATATATAATCATATCTATATATACATATATATAGAAATATACACACACATATATACGTGTATGCGTACGATTATGTGCATGTATGCATGTATATATATATATATATATATATATATATATATATATATATATATATATATATATATATATATATAGGCATATAGATGTGTTTGTGTATGTGTGTGTATGTGTGTCTGTGCGTCTGTGTGTCTGTGCGTCTGTGTGTTTGCGCGCGGGCGTGTGATTATGTCTTATCACACATCGAATAGGAGACAGCTGATCAATGTATATGAAAGTTTCCAAAAAGAAACGGTTAACAAAACATAAAATTATAATTGAATAAAAATGTTGAAAATGTAATTTACTGGAAATAATATTTGTGTTCACAATATAAGCCGACATCTTGGAACACAATAGGATAAAATACAATAGTATATTGTGAATATACAAATGTATGTGTATGTATATGTGTGTATGTATGTGTATATATACGCATATACTCGCACGTACACGCGCATATAATATGTGCCCTCTCTCTCTCTCTCTCTCTCTCTCTCTCTCCCTCTCTCTCTCTCTCTATATATATATATATATATATATATAAATATATATATATATATATATATATATATATATATATATATATGTGTGTGTGTGTGTGTGTGCGTGTGCCTATATATATATATATATATATATATATATATGTGTGTGTGTGTGTGTGCGTGTGCCTATATATATATATATATATATATATATATATGTGTGTGTGTGTGTGTGTGTGTGTGTGTGTGTGTCTATATATATATATATATATATATATATATATATATATATATATATATGTCTATACATATATATTTATGTTCACATATATACATTACTGGTAATATGAAATCAATAATATATAAGATTATATTGTATATACGTATGGCCAAATATACATGCATACGTGTATCTTTATGAACTTATAGATAGAAGTATATATCTATGAATGTATACGTATACGTCTATATATACGCGTACGCATACATCAAGATATACACATACACCGGCAGAGAAACCTATTCACACAAACAAGAAATCACTCGCACACAGTCCCACACATACACTCATACGCACACATATACACACGCACCTACACACACACTGTCATACGCATGAGCAAACGCTCTCACACTTACACACACAAACGCACACACATACACACACAACACACACACACACACGCACACACACACACACACACACACACACACACACACACACAATACACACACGCACAGGTATATATTAATATCGGAACGGTCATATCCGATAAGACTTAATTAAATTTTCTTCGCTATACAAGATTTATAAAATTAGTCTCAAACATTGATAAAATCTTTCTGAAAGATATTTCATTACGTCTGTGTTTGCTGTTGAGTGCAAATGAGTATATGTTGCTTAGCATAACTGAAAATAACATTATTTTTCAAATGTATTAGTGAGTCTCAGCTCTTTTTTTTTTCTGATCTGCCAGAAATAGTTTAGAGAGGGCCCTCACATTCACAAACAACATAACCTCTTTAAACGGGAAGGTCATGTGGGATTGTGCACTTTTATTTACACCGTGTCAAGTAAATTGTAAATATAATTTCGGTTTTGTTAACAGGCTTGTAAAACTAAAATTGACCTACGACCAGAAACGAAAGCGAACTTCGAAGGAAGACGATGTAAATCAAATGAAAAAAAAGCACCGTGTATAAAATTAACTCGCTATGCTACCAAATACGAACGGTCGCATTGTACAATATAGGCATAGACACACTTTATGTATGAACACAATATGTTATTATCGCGGCTGTTGTGTCATAGAATATCGTTCTTATTCGTGCTTGTCATAAATAACAAGGATATTGAAATAAGAGTAACGATATCAACATTGTCTTAATACTCCTAGAGAAATGGGAAGTAGTGTGCTTTTTCTGGAAGTTAAAGAAGACATGTGTGTTTGAGACATTTCTAGTGTGCAATACGCTTGCTAATTATAATAATGACAAGAACGTTGAAATGTGAGTTGATGGGAATTGTTCTATAGATAATGCCATTCAACTCGTTATATTCCAGAAGGACATCTTCCCTTTTGTAATTTGACTGTTTTCAACAAATGATTTGTTCAGAAACATGAGATACAACGAAGCCGCCATAGTAGATATAGCATTGTGATATCTTATCGCTTTAAGCAATAGTAACTCTTAAAGCCTGGAGATTTGTAAAGTTACACAGTGGAGGTTAAATTGAAGGTGTTGGAAACGAATAGACCCAGCCACGGTCGTGAGATAAAACGTTTCCTTGCCCACAACATGGTTTCGGATTCAGTCTTTTGTGTGTATTACTATAGCCATGGTGTGGCCAAGACCATTAAGTGGTTTCCGTACACGGGATCTCAAAAATCAACTCGAATATATGATCGTATGTGTATTTCTGTATATTAATATGTATCTATATGTGTGCGTTTGTGTGGGTGCGTGTGTCCTTCTTTCCCCTCCACATAACTTAGAATTTTCGCAAAAGTGATCGATATAATAAACATCTAGCTTAGAAATGATGTGCTGTGTTTGATTTACTCAGCTAAAACCCTCCAAGAAAGGCCCCAGTATAGCCCACTCTAAAGGCTGAAAGCAGTGACTGATGTAAATATATAAGCCATTGTTGGCTAATCTATATCGTTGTAAATAAAAAGATACCCACTAAATTTGTGATTAAATGCCTGGTCCTGACCAGACATATACAGGCATCACAAAGACAAATTTAACTATAACGCCAACAATACCTGATGTTTGAACCTTGTGAATGCCTTATTATATTCCATTTCTGATTACATATTAATTTTTATAGCGACTAGACATGCCACACGAGTCAGAAGAAAATGTGGAGAGCATAATATTCAGCGACGTTGCATTGTGGTCCATTTTGACACAGCATAAGCAGTCTAAGATTGCTCAAATCTTTGGGACAACACTTTCCACAACAAAGGAAAGGTATCGACAATGTCCCGATCAGGTTGACTTGAATCCTCTGCGCATACGCGCAGGAGTGGCTGTGTGGTAAGTAACTTGTTTACCAACCACATTGTTCCGGGTTTAGCCCCACTGCGTGGCACCTTGGGTAAGTGCCTTCTACTATAGCCTCGGGCCGACCAAAGTCTTGTGAATGGATTTGATAGACAGAAACTGAAAGAAGCCCGTCGTATATATATATATATATATATATATATATATATATATATATATATATATATATATATATATATATATATATATATATATATATATATATATATATATATATATATATATATATATATATATATATATATATATATATATATATATATATATATATATATATATATATATATATATATATATATATATATATATATATATATATATATATATATATATATATATATATATATATATATATATATATATATATAGATATATATAGATATATAGATAGTTAGATAGATAGATATATGTGTGTGTTTGTGTGTCTGTGTTCGTCCCCTCCCCAACATCACTTGACAACTGATTCTAGTGTGTTTACGACCCCGTAACCTAGCGGTTTAGGAAAAGAGTAAAAGAGTATGCATGATGGTGGGTGGCGGCTTGACGTTTCCTCGCGATGGTACTCTTTAGCTTCGGTTCAGGCCTGTTGCGAGTAAGTTTAACATTGTACATGACGTGTGTTTCTAAATTCAAAATTACTCCCTCTAATATCCATTTCGCTCTAATGTGGGTGATACGATTTGTTTCATAGAAATGTGACTTTTGTTATAACACGTCGATCTATAATTTATATATAATGGTCCATTGGCTTATACCTTGCAAGAAGCCAAAAAGTGTATGCCGTATTTGGGATATCTTGGATTATTTACACAAGAGAATCCATCTAAATATGTTGGAATTGAAGTTAAATTTCCTCTCCAAGGTCCGTTAGTGTTAAGTACAACACTTTTAGTATGATTAGATTAAAACAGAAAAGAACTGCGAATATAAAGGGGGTATTTTTCCCGAAGAATTGTGTCACCTATTATTTTCTAATAATTCGAAATGCGTGCTCTTATGGCTAAAAATAGATAACATTGGAAAATTACTGCAGTGCTATAAGAAAATCTAGGAACGCCATAGACAAAGAAAGCAAACTAGTATTACGTTGCCTTTGGGCTATAGTATCTCTTCTCGTTACAATTTATATTGCAGTTCACTAAATAGTGTGCGCATTTCTTTGGAGATGCATCAATGTTAAACTAATAATGTTCCTGTCATCAGATAATGTGCTTCGTTAATAAATCATGATTACTCGAAATAAAACGTTTCCGAAAAAAAAAAATCATAAAAAACACTCGTCTTCGAACAGACATTTAGCTTCATTTATCTTGATTATGTAGGGCGTGTGGTTATATCCCACGGGTGGTAAGGGTCAGAGTTAGAAAGCGCGAAACAGAAAGAGAGATGGTGACAAAGTGGGTAAAAGAGGGAGAGAGAGAAAGAGAGTGAGTGAGCGTGAGAATGACAGAGAGTGAGAGAGAGAGAGAGAGAGAGAGAGAGAGAGAGAGAGAGAGAGAAAGAGAGAAATTGTGTGTCAAAGTTCATGATGTGTACATAAAAAAATAACTTTCGTGAAATTCATCTGTCTCCAGTTTATGCTACTGACAAAAATATCAACATGGTTCCTGGTCCAGGCCCACTGCATGTCACATTGGGCAAATCTCTTCTGCTATACCCAAATTATTTGGGGTAATAATTAAAATGCGTGTATATCCTTTAATATTTTTTTTTTTTGTTGTTTCACCCATTAATCTACAGGCGTAATCGAATTTATCTACCCCAGTACTTATTATTTTTTTCTTATTTCTAAAGCCTGCCAAACCGCTATGTTAGCGGACTTAAACACACCAACACTGTTTGGCAAGCGGCGATGTAGACAAACTCATAGAAGAAGACACACACACACACACACACACACACAAATATATATATATATATATATATATATATATATATATATATATATATATATATATATATATATATATATATATATATATATACGCATACATATATGCAACAGTCTTCTTTCATTTTCCGTCTTACAAATCAACTCACAAGGCGATAATAGAAGACACTTGCCCCAGACAGCTCGCAGTGGGAATGACCCTGGAGCCATCGGTTGGAAAGCATAGTTCTTTAGTTCTTACCACAGAATCAAGCCATTGTCTACATTTTTTATTTATTTTGGAACACAGTGTATGTAACCACGCGCCTTACATCAATTTAATAGAATGGTTCTCTTTGTAAATACACATACATTAACACTCACAAAAGTTACATTTACACCTATTGTTTGACATTTATCTAGCGTCCTTCGTATATATTAATGGTATATGAAGGTGGCAAGAAGACACTTAATAGTTTACCTTGTTTGCTTTCTACAATTTGGAGAGACTGGTTATCTGTTAGTATTGTGAAATAAATGTTATAACATCTTTTCGCCTACTCCATTTTAAATTGAAATTTGGTTCTTACATTAATGCGCAATGCCGCTGTCCTCGCAAATAATCACTCATTTCGGACGAGAATTACAATACGTAGTAGACATACACATGTTTATCATAAATTGAGACTTAATATAGCCATGTGCGACATATATATATATATATACATATATATATATATATATATATATATATATATATATATATATATATATATATATATATATATATATATATATATATATATATATATATATATATATATATATATATATATATATATACATATAATATTTATCTTATGATATTTACTTAACTTTATATTATACTCATTTATTGTGCTTTTAATTATAAATTTTTCTATATGTGATAGTGGATTTTCATCGATGAGTTCTTGAAAATTGGTTATTTTCCCTAAAACTATATATTTTATATATACTTTATCTATAAGGCTCAATTTAATTTTATTTTTTATAAATTGATTTTAATTGAGTTGTTTACCTGTAATTTTGGATTTTTTCCCTAATATTATAATTATTATTATTATTATTATTATTATATATATATATATATATATATATATATATATATATATATATATATATATATATATATATATATATATATATATATATATATATATTTATGAGGCGGTGCGCTTGTGTGTATGTGCGTATAAAAGCTTTAATTGATATGCCATCAATTACCATACACTGCATCAGCATCAAGAACGTTAGGAATTATACATCTTTATATATATATATCAATTTGTGAAGTTGTCGGTAATATCATTGACTAGAAAAAGGACTTAGCGTTTTAGACAGCATAATGTCCTTTACAACAGTTGTAGATGAAAAATTTAGGTAAACAGTAAATTCTTTACTTAACAACACATCGATGTTTCCTGAAATTTTCTTCGCAAGTTGGTAACAGTGGAGCATTGTGATAAGTCATTCAAAAAGAAAACGGTAGTCCTCTCAAGTCCGGTAGTAAGCGATCTAGATATTATTTACATTATTTACATTTGACGGATATGTGTCCTCATCTTCTTTGTTGTTAACACAACGTTTCGGCTGATATACCCTCCAGCCTTCATCAGGTGTCTTGGGGTTATATCGAAACTGGGTTCTCATTCCTGAGGTATTTTGGGTGTTGTTGTCGTTGTTGTTGCTGTTGTTGTTTCTGTTGTTGTTGTTGTTGTTGTTGTTGTTGTTGTTGTTATTATTATTATTATTATTATTATTATTATTATTATTATTATTATTATTATTATTATTATTATTACAGGCAGTGACCTGAATAACAATAATAATAATAATAATAATAATAATAATAATAATAATAATAATAATACAAGCGACGTGATCCATTAAAACTTCATGGGAAACATAAAACAGATGTAAGAATCTTTAATAGTGACCATATTTAGTTATCTAATTATTTTTTTTGTGTTATACTACTAAAAATCATAAACTTTTATATAATATAATTTGTTGTTTCTTTTAATTCGACGGTTCATATACATGCACATTGCACAATGCTCACTTCAACATCCCCAGGAGGTGGAAACATTGAGTTCTTTTTTTAACTTGTACCACCTGTAGTCCAGGAAATTCGAGCATTTATTATTTTTTTTTTTTTACTGTTTTTAAATCACTGTTTGAATTGGTTGTGAATCCGAAGAAGGCAGCGAAGTATCCTTTACTTGGGGTTGAACACTATGTGACTAAGTTGTTGTTGCAGCAGCGGACAATGGAGGTGGCCGTGAAACTGGCTGGTGCGATTCTTTGTTTTGCTGGCATGAGGGTGGAGGCTGCTGCGAGAGCATTCCAGCGGGTCCTCGACTGGTTTTCTGGTCTTCAAGGTGTAATGTGGATGTGTAATGATGGAGCTGGCATGTGTGGGGGTAGTGCTTGCTAGTGTGGTTATCTTCTTTATAGTACTTCATGGTAGACAATATTTGTTGTGTCACCATGTTTTGGTCTTCTCTGTTTTCCCGATTGAGTGTTATATCACTTACTTTGATATTGTTTACAGCGCGGGCACTTGAATATGCAACATATGTCAAAATGCCGGCTGAGGCAAATGTATTCCACCTTTTTCAAATGCTTACTGTTGAGCCGTATTGATTGTTATTGAATATGGAAGTCAAAGCGAAAATTGAGCTCTGTTTAGTGTCACTGGAATATTTGGATCACTCGGGCTAAGTTTAATTCTGGGAATTAGAATTGTACGACCTCTATTAGACCCTATTACCAATGATGCCTCGACACAATGTCCATGAAGTCTTTGCAGTTTAAAGTGAGTTCCATTACATAATCCTTGACTGATGCAAAGTTTTTTTAGCTGCGTTACAATAGCTCCTACTTTTAAGTTGAGGCGATGAGACGACATACCGGATGAAGTGAGAGAGTTTATGAATTCAACTGGATAGTTCTGAAACACCTCCTCATTTTTGCAGGACACTGAATCCCTGCTTAAGTATGTTCCAAGTGTTCTTGATAAAGTATTATGAACTTCTTCATTTATTGCAAGACAAAATTTTTAGGAGATAGAATTACTCATTTTTTCATTTCTTGTGACATGCAGCTGTTGAGAATTTCTGGAACGAGTGATGTTTGATAGCAGGAAGACGTAAGTACGTCTAAAGCGTCTAGTGGAACAATTTGGATAACAGTGTTTAACTGGTATTTAATTTATCAACCCATCCGTGGAGTTTGAGATCAGAACGTAGCGACGGACGAAATACCGCTAAGCATATTGCTCGGTGCAATGAATTTAGAATGCAACATATCATTTTGAATAGTGAGAAAATAAACAGATATGCTCAGTAATAAAACTTCAGAAACAAATAAAAACAAATGTTTTTTTTATCTATGGGCTTGTGGTACTCGAGATACGAAAACAAAAATAGCATACAGTCAGAGACGGAGTTCTGCCAAAATGATAATTCTGAACAGGCAGACCCATCTCCTAATGTAATTGGCAAAGTGAAAATCAGAGCCAAAAGAGAACGGTTGACAGATGATAATTTTATCGGAGTGTTCCATGCATTCTACTCTGTAAAACTATACCCGGGAAAGACAAGTATTACAAGAGAGTCATGCCAAATATGGAGAAGAAGAATTATTGATGGAAGTGGAAATGTCTCGGAGAATACAGGAATACTTTTACGATTGTCCGGCGATATATTCTGCGAGAGGGAAAAGTGCCCCAAACCGAAATAGACAATCTAATAGCTAAAATACAAACGGAAAAATAAAAGAAAATGCCTCATAACTCAAAACAACGGATCGCAATCAGGCAAAACAAGCACATCAGACATTACATATTCGAAAAGACATATGACACCACAAAAGAAAGAGGAGGAACACAACAGCAATAACACTTCAAACAATAGAAAAGAAGCTAAACCAAAGTAAAAACTCTACACAGCTACCTAACCCTGTGATAAATAGAACAGCACAGCAATTCAACAAAACAAATAGACAGGAGAATACTGAAGCACAAAACAACAACAAATACAATAGCACACAAAATAACAGATCAGCTATAACCGAGGACGGTACGAAACGACTGAAGAAATAACAAAAGTAGAACTAAACATAACACAGTAGATAAATATACACGAGCGTAAACGTCTCCCCAGGCTACAAAAAAATATTCAGCTTTATAAAAGAAAAATATATACAATAGATCGTTACATGTAATAAAGATCATATCAAAACACACACTAGATATCAAGAAATTAAGTGATTTAATTTACTCAACAGCTGTAGTGATATACAAGAAGAAAAATCCAAGCCAAATTTCAAACCCCAAATAGTAACAGATCGTAATAAATAAAATTCAAACACAACGGCAAGATTTATCACTACTTTGTGGATTAAAGAAATCGGGATGAAATATGAAAAAAAGCCCATACAGCCAAACAATACAACATGAAAAATAAAGATACTTCGGATGTAAATGAAGAAAATAAAAAGGGCAAAGCAGAAAGAACGTGCCGCATGGGAAACGGAAATGTTTCTTCCATCAAAATAGAGAATTCAAAATAGACACAAAAGGTTTTTATTGAAAGTTAAACAAAAGAAAAACTATATCAATAGATGCCATAACAACAACAACAGCGATTCAGTCATACTGGGAAGCAATATGGCACAAACCAACTAAAGACATAACAAAAATGCTCAGTGGATTATGAGGGAAAAGGGAAGGAAGAGTATATTAGAAAAACACAGATATGGCCCACAATCTCACGCCAAGAGATCATGGACAAACTGAGGAGTACCAGCAAGTGGAAAATTCCAGGGATAAACACGGTCCCCAAATTCTGGTTGAATTATCTCACTAGTAACCACAACCACTTATCGGCCAAGTTCAATTCATTGATAAGTGAGTCAGAATCAACACCAAACTAGATGCTGAAAGGACATACCACCCTATTTCCTCGAAACAGACACCGTACACCTACAAAATTACTGACTGATAACCTGTCATTTTGGTAAATATATCTGTTAAAATGAGATGCCTAAGTTATTTTAATTTTTGCGTAGTTTAGACGACAATTTATTCATCGCACCCTGTATATATATAAATGTACAGGCGTAGTTATGGGGTAAGAAGTTTGCTTCCCGTCGACATGGTTCCGGGTTCGTTCCTACCGTGTAGCATCTTGGGTAAATGTCTTCTACTTTAGCTTCGGTTCGACCAAAGCCTTGCATATGAATTTAGTTAAAGAAAATCGAAAGAAGCCTGTCGTATATATACATACACACATACATACATGTGTGTGTGTGTTTGTATGTGTGCGTTATTGTATATACGTGTGTGTGTGTGTGTGTGTGTGTGTGTGTGTGTGTGTGTGTGTGTGTTTGTGTCTGTGTATGTGTGTCTCTCTCTCCCCCTCTGTTTGTGTTTGTCATCTCACCACCAACTCACAACACATCTTGTGTTTACGTGCCCGTAAGTTAGCGGTTCGGAAAAAAGACATCGATAGTATAAGAACTAGGCTTACGAGACAAGCCCCGGATTTGATCTGTTCCACTACAGCCCACCAAAGCGCTGCCCCAGCATGACAGCTGTCAACTAACTAAAACAGGTAGATGAATAAAAGAACACCTACATTATACATCATAAATATATCTTAATACCTAGGAAAATGTGGGATCATACACACAACAAACACTCACGTCCTCAGATATATATACATACATACATATATATATATATATATATATATATATATATATATATATATATATATATATATATATATAGAGAGAGAGAGAGAGAGAGAGAGAGAGAGAGAGAGGCGAATACCGAGAGATAGACAGATAAATAGATAGGTAGATTGATAGATAGATGCATAGATAGGTAGATAGACAGATAGATAGATATTTAGAATGATAGATAGACTAAGCAAAATAGAAATATCAGTA
>NC_142946.1:12686940-12696940 GCF_046866305.1 Octopus bimaculoides | reverse complement strand
TTATCATCATCATCATCATCATCATCATCATCATCAACCACATCAGCGTTATCATTCATGATAATCATCATCGGCCTCCTCCCCCTCCTGCTGTTGCTGCTCCTCCTCCTCATCATCATCATCACCATCATCTTCATTATTATCAGCAGCAGCTGCAGCGTTATCAGTTATATTCATCATCATCATTACCATCATCATCATCATGAGAAGCAGCAGCAGCAGCAACACCTGCAGTAGCGGAATCATCATCACCGCCACAACAACCACCACCACCACCACTATGAGCAGCATCACTGTCACCATGACTAATAACATAATTATTAGTATCACGATGAGTTGAAACAAGGCATGATGCTGACAACGATAAGAAAGCGTTTCATCAGAAAAAGGAAAAAAAAAAGTAATGAGAATGACAGAGGAAAAAGCAAACAGAGGTAAAAGGCTATTATCGACGATTGTTTAAAAGAAAAATTGGTACCAGTGGGAATTAAACTTATGGAGATATATTACAATACTTTTTGTCAATGCAATAATAACTAATTTTTCGATGGTTATGTTTGTTTGTCCCGGTTATTATACTGACATTTGTTCATGTATTTACCTTATATAAAACTAAATTAATGCGTACTCCTCGTCTGCTGTAAAGATTTTTTTTTTTATATGAATATGTGCTTTGTAGGTTCTGCTTCGATTTCTTGAATTCTAAGTAAATATAGAGAAACTTTCTCGTGTCCTCCTCTGCTTTAATAAATTGTGTTGACGATGATCCAGAAACAAATAATTACGAAATACGCGTGTATTTTCTAATTTATTACATCAAATCATTTTAATTCAATAGTTGAAATAAAATGTACACGTTTCAAGCCATTATATTCTATGATATTCGTTTATAAAGGTGCCAAATATTTATATTTGGAATCACACTGAGGCATTCTATGTAAATCACACGCATAGGTACATACAAAACTAAATGTGTATATGTGTACCTGTGTTTATGTTTTTTTTGCTCTGCAACAGTGATTCTCTTTGTGAATGTATACCTGATTCTTCAATCTTTAATAACGTTACGCCAGCCTTTTCCCGCAAGTAAAGCTTTCGTTTAAGTTGAATTTTATTACAATAGTGAAATAAAAGCTGGTGGATTCAAATCTAAAGCCAATTATACATGTCTAACATCATCTCATCAAAGCACGGCAATCTCATCTGTCACTTAATTTTTCTCGCCTCTGCTAAAACCGTCTAGTCCTTATGAGATATAATCTTTTCCTACTCATCCAACGCAGGAGATACTAAACTTAAGGCATACACCAATATACTTAACTAAAGTAAGCAAGCCATGCCCAATATTATCAAACAATGCGGGTAGTATATGAGACGAAAGACCAGTAACGAAATCCTATTTTAGATCATAGTGTGTATTGGACAATATTCCATCATTGCTATTACTCCTTGGCGCATACACATAAGAGGAACAGACAAGAATTATGCAGGTACATCATGCATTTAGAAGACGATACAAATTTTGATATATAATACGAGAAATGTGATTGATCACCGCCGTATAGAAAATCTCTGGTGCATATAAAAGGGAAAGAATAATCATGGTGGAAAATTCTCCGAAATAGAAATTCAGAAAATACCAGGTAACTAAAATATATGACGACACGTTGATTTATACTTAATAAAGCAGAGCGGCTTTCGCGTCGGATTAAATGCATAACATATCAATTACATAATTTTCAAGGTGTGCAGAACAATTTTATTCGACGCTGCGGTTTTGATATATCGTTGTTAAGAGTATTGATAATGCAAAATAAAGTCGGCGTGTGCTAATTAATGAGTATTAAAGTCTGAAACACAAATATGTTACATAAAGAGTATATTCAATATCCAAATTACCATGATTAGAATTTAGGAATACAAGAAATATCATGAGGGAAAAACAATGATGATTTTTCTAAGGGATTAAATCAACGATTCTCTTGGGAAACGTACATCAATAGACGGAAAGCAAAATTTGGATGATTGAGAGAGTTGTCAGGCCAAAGGTAGAAAGAAATAAAATGATGGGGCTTAGAGGCCCGCATTTCTCGCCAGCTTATATTTAGAGGAGGTGTTTCTACCGTACTAATGCTTTTGAGAGGCTTAATATCGCATATACTTATGACCCGAGGAGTTTTTATAAATAATTTTATTTTTAAGGATTGCATCATATATGATATGTTATACAGTAATTTAGCGAAAAAGTTGTAAGATATTACCACTCGTGTAATGCATGATGCCGGAATATCTTCACTTCCTATTCAAGCAGATATTTATAACGATTTTGTCAACCGCATCAACCATTATATTTCATCAAAAGGGCGCAGTTCTTTCTTTATTTTATTTTGTTCATCGTACCATTTAAGTCATTGATAATATCATGTCATACTTATATGCTATGTTGTTTTTTTTATTTTTTTATAAGTTCATCATATTTCGAGTGAAGCCGTCGTGGTAAATATATTTCAATATCACCTTCACAATCGCATCACCTCTTTCTAATCAGCAAAAAGTCTTCCAAGTCTGAATAGAAATACTATTCGAAATAAAAACACCTGCATATTCTTGTCACTACGTCCTTTTGCTGAATATCGCTTGAGGTGATGTGTTTCTGATTTCTTTCCATTTTTCTTTACTCTGTATTTCTTGTTCATGTGATATATTTGGGTTTTAACACTTTGTATTGTCTTCGAAGCTCAGAATGTCTTCTGCAAATATGAAAGTATCTTATTATACTTTCGAGGAATTTTTTTGAGGACTTCTGCATATAGACGTGCGTAGATATTGCACAAACACACACACACACACACACACACACACATACACACACACACACACACACACACACACACACACACACACACACACATATATATATATATATATATATATATATATATATATATATATATATATATATATATATATATATATATATAAATACGAACAGCTGCATAAACGCTCGCGCACACACAGAGATACACACACATACACACATTCTCATATGAATATGTAAGAATACGTTTATGCTGTGTGAACGTAGGCAAATTACAAGTATATGGATGAATATTTCATAATATTTCGGAAAACTCCTGCGCTATGCTATTAGAGAGAGCTCGGCTAAAATATATCATAATCGAATCTGGAGCTATACAAGAATCTACTCATCAATGTATTGTTTCTATGTCTCTGTCAGTATATATATATATATCTGCGTGTGTGTGAGTGTGTGCGTGTTTGCGCGCGTGTCTGGCCAATAGATAGATAGATAGATTCATGCGTACATACATTCATACATGCAAACAGATAGAAAAATATGTTCGTAGACACATAGATTGCGAGATACATATATGGGGAGTATCATCTGATATTAAATAGATTCCCTCGTATTGTGTGCAAATCAGTTGCTCCACTTAACTGTAACTACAGGATTTGCTGCGTATTGGTACGGATTGATTGATTGCTCCTCTGCAATTGGGAAAATGTTTTTCATAAAAAAAAAAAAATATATATATATATATATATAAAGTATATATGCAAGGTGCAGGTGTGGCTGCGTGGATAGAAGCTTGCTTCCTAACCACATGTCTCCGTGTTCAGTTCCACTGTGTGGCACCTTGAGAGGGTGCGTTCTACTATAGTCTCAGTCCGACCAAAGCTGTGCGCGTGGATTTTGTAGACGGAAACTAGAAAGAGCCCATCATGTATCTATCTATCTATCGATTTATCTATCTATGTATCTATCTATCTCTCTCTCTCTATATATATATATATACACACATATATGTATGCGTGTGTGTGTGTGTATGTGTGTGTGTGTGTGTGTGTGTGTGTGTGTGTGTGTGTGTGTGTAAGTGTTTGTGTATATACATATAAGTATTAATTCGTGTGTCTGTTTGTTCTCACATCATCGCTTGACAACCGAAGTCGTTATAATTACGACCCTGTAAATTAGCGGTTCAGCAAGAGCGAGCGATGTAATAAGTACTAGGCCTACAAGAATAAAGTCGACTAAAGTTAAATTATTGAAACGAGTAAAAGAGATGCGAGAATGAAAGAATATTACGTTTTAGATAATAGTAAGCTTCATGAATGTACTTTAAATTATAATACACTTCCAGATGTAATTGCAAATATATCAATACCCATATACATGCGTATATAAGGCAGTGCTCCGGCATGGTTGCAGTCAAATGATTGAAACAAGTAAAATAAGAAAAGAATATATACATAATCATATGCATGTACATAAATACCCACGTGTATACCAATATGTATGTACGTGTAGGTATGCACACCAACATGTATATATATATATATATATATATATATATATATATATATATATATATATACATATATATATATATATATAAACACAAACACTATCACACACATTCACACATATACGCACATGCATATATATATATATATATATATATATATATATATATATATATATATATATATATATATATATATTTATATATATATATATATATCATTGTATGTATTTGTATATGCAATTTTAAGAGATCAGAAAGACTCAACACTTCACAAAGTATACGAACACAATGACGTCGACATAATCAGATTTCTAGACGCTTTAGGTGATTGAACCCTCGTTTCTTCCGACAGTCTTTAGAAAATGTGACAAGCAGTGACAGAGAAACAATATGCGATTATGTACCCACGCATGCTCGCATTGGCTCGCAGACCCACGCATACGCATTTTTACATATACACATATACATATACGCATACGTATATCATTCTATATATGCCAGACAATTCCTTCTTATGCTGGTCTCAAAGCGTATGCATACAGATGTATGTATATGTGTGCCTGTCTTTGTGTATGTATATGTATGTGAGTTTATATGTACATATTTATCTATAAATATGTTTATATGTGTGTATACATATATGTGTATGTACGTATGATGTGTGTTTTGTGTGCGTGTGTCTGAGCGTCAATGTAAGTGTGTGACAGAGGAAAATGTATTTTGCTGCTGAATGTTTTCAATTTCAATATAGCATACTTTCTTGAGGCTTAGTTCACACTGAGATCCGACTTAGAGAGATTTGACAAAAAAGCAAAAATGAAAAGAAATTGATACGGAATATGATGTGGGAGGAAGTGTTCATCATGAAACGAAAGGTCTTGTGAAACACAATGACAGATTTGTTTTTTTTTTAAATTATACCGTGAGTTGGATATAATCAAATGGAATACTTGAACTAAGCAGTGAAGTGTAGGTTATCGTTCGAGGCGGAGAAGGAGTAACACAGTCATGGTGAGACAGTTGTGAATCACGGAAGACATATTAAAGGAACGATGGAATAATGAGTGAAAATTATGCATGAATGCGAATGGACGTGTAGAGAAAATGTGAGACTATAGCGGTGCATAGAGGCTTCATGATATAAAATAATGATGGGAAGAAACGATTAAGTTAGGAATACAAACGAAAAGTGAAGGAGTCAGAGGTATTGCGATGCATAGGAATACAGGAAGAGAGTTAGAGTGAGAGAGGGAGAGAGAAAGAGACGATCAGAGAGAGATACAAATATACAAAAGGAGAGATGCAGAGCCTGAAATACAGAAAATGCTGTATATATATAGCAAAATCATGAATGATTAAAATATATATTTAGAATTATAAATAGGAAGTCCTTCAAATACACAGTCAGACATACGAATATACACGCATATTATACACGCACATATATGGAGAATATGAGAGACGGTGTTAAATATTTAGAAGAAGGAAAAGGGATATCCATTGACATATATGCTTGTGCGTGCTTGTCTGTATGAATGTATCTATGTATGTATATATATAAAATAGATATATGTGTATGTGTGTATAGATATATACATATAGGAAGATAGATCAATAGATAGATACATACATGCATGCATTCATACATACATACATATATTTACATATATACATGCATGCATGCATACATACATACATGCATAACAAGTGAAATACGTACGGATATATATCAATATGTTTTGATAACCACATTTTCCAATTTCGAAATCTCTACGGAACAACTTGTGCTATAGCTGCGTTTATTGGATCCACCAGCTCGCCTGGCAAGTAACGTAATTGACAAGATATCGTCGTCAGTACACATGACCACTTTATGTCATACACTAACACCATTCACCCAATATATTACATTGAGAGGAAAACACTATACATTTATGGAAACCATTTAAGAACTGAATTCAAAAGGGGAAATCTTCGCTACGTAAGATTCAATTGGGTGCATGGCATTCCCAGGAACGAATATAGCAACACACATATTCAAAGAAAAAGTAGTTTTCGTTCTGCAGGAAAGAGCGAACTAGCGAGGATGTACAGTATACATGCACAAGATCTCTCTCTCTCTCATGATAACTATTACAATAACGTGATGCAGAATACAGCATAGTACGCCTACTTTTTAACGTTACGGCTATAAGACAGAGAAAGCCAATTTCACATCCAGACGTTCACATCCAGAGCCAGAGGAATATCTGATCATGAAAGAAACACTTAGTTGATCACTTTTCAGCATTTGTTCCATAAACATGCTCCTCTCCTTTTCTCTTTCTCCCTCTATCGCTGTGAGAGTGCATTTTGTATCACTATTGTAATGCTATCTATTACTGGAACCTAGCTAGAATAATTAATCTAACATCCAGTTAAAGCAAATCACACATCGCTCCTTCAATTGTCCCGCACCCCACGATAACATCAATATTGTCACACACTAAACATTGTACCTATCTTTTTTTTTTACTTCCTTCTTGTGTTTCCCCGTCTCTATCTTTTTTTTGTGCATGCAGCTCAAGTAACTTCACCTTATTTGCATCAACGTCAAAACATCACCGCTCTGAGAGGGTCTGTTATCGATGGTCATTACCACATCATACATATGAAGAAGATACATTATAATACTTTCTATATTGCATTACTAAAATACGTTGGTTTATAATATGGCTGTGCTACCACTGGATACAGTTCACCTTCCAATAGAAAATTGCATCACATATAACAGTAATATCGCCAACAAGCGGAATCCCCGCTTGATCTTAACTTCATCCAGTTCATGGCATAAATAATGTGCTGACAGAGAACAGCAAATTAGATTTCTGCAGCACAAACAAGAGGGAACTCTACCATAATGTAAAGATGACTCCTGCAATCCTATGCGATAATACAATTATATAATTAACACTGCATGTTTCAAGGGAGCATGTGCATCAGTCATCCCAGATCAGGTATACTAACACTTTGTAAGCCTAATTTTTACAAATCCCTATGGAAATCTATCGAGAAAGAAGGATGTAAGATAATTCAAATAAAACGTTTTCTGTGAAAGAAAACGAAATAAAACTAAGAATTTACGTCCATGAGGCAAACTTTATGCATTAAACATGTCACAATGAAAAGTTTCGATCACGTTCAAAGAAAATCTGCAATAGAACAGGAGAATTCTTGAGGGTAAATTATGGTCTCAAGTGGTTTAAATAACACATATCTGAAAATAAATAAAACCAGTGAAAATCTGGCTCATAAACATACATAATAAAATATACGACTTGCATGAAAACGATGGAGAACAAGGAAGGGAATCTGGATTGTAAAACACACACAATTTAATCCAAAAGTGTTCTGCTATTTTGGAAATGTGACTGAATAGGTACATCAAAATATAAAGGCAGTATTCAAATATATCGATCATCACAGCATATTCTCTGAAATATGAACGTCATACTCTTGTTGCAATTGAGATGCATGTCCACAGCTTTACTGATACATAAAAGGAAGCCTAGCTAGTAGACTCTTTAAGACCAATAGCTTTGCTTTATTCTAAGGATGTCTCACATTATATAAGATCTTATTAAATGGAATAAACTTCAAAACTCTAAAGGATTTAGTTGAATAAGCAGATTATTGGAAATCAGTCTTGGATGCTTTGTCATAGCAATAATCAGCTACCAAGTAACACGTATTAAAATTATTGCTTTAATAAATGTTGGCTTCAAATTTTGGCACAAGGTCTCCAGATGTGGGATAGGGGCTAAGTTGACTAACTCAATCCCAGTTTTGAACAAGCACTTATTTTATCAACCCCGAAGAATGAAAAGCAAAGTAGACCCCGTCGAAATTTGAGATCAGAACGCGAAAACGGACGAAATGCCGCTTAGAATGTTGCCCGGAGTACTAACGATTCTCCCATCTCACCGCTTTCGTGACTTTAATAAAAGTTAGGCAAGCTAAGTTGTGAAACAAGTTTAGTACAATATATTTCTCTATAGCCCTGTATCTATCAAAGTATTCCTGTATTTTTTATATATGTTAAGATAAGTATAAAAGAATTTGAAAGAAAAATTATGAGTAGATATTTTGCCATTAAAAATGATTTGGAAGCTAGTTTATTGAGAACACTATCTCCCACGTTTTTAGAAGAACAATACTTAAGTATGAAGATTTGCGATTACAAACTGCAAAATTAATGAGAGCAAATGGTTCGCAATATATAGAGATGAGAAGAAAGTGATCTGGTAATAGAGAGAGTGTGTAAAACAGAGATGAATGAAGGCAGAAAGAAATATAACTCAAAGCACCAAAATCAACGGAGAAAGTATAGAAAATAGAAAAAAAAATCTTATATATTAGAAAATGGAGATAACCGAAATTAGAGTCATCCATAACATGGCAACGATAGGAAATGTAACTGTGTTTTTGTATCAGAAGAAATGTCAGTAATCCATAATCCGTTAACAACATGCATTTAAGGCCTTAAGACTGATCATGACCATTAATATATGAAAAATGATGTTAACTTTTATTCATATCATTTACTCTTCGTACGACTTCATAAAAAGCGCATTAAATTGAATGCAAATTATTTCTCTTAGCAATAAATTAAAACAAAACCCAATATATAGACACGCCGCTTTCGGGATATACTAGACGATAACAAAACCGGCAGAGTCCATTTGATATGGATGGTTCAATTTTTGATATCATGAATGTTAGAAGATACATTTAATTGTCGAAGAACCAATTTTAACCTGAGGATATATACGGCTTAGGTTAGGAATAATTCGGCACGCTTCAAAACCGCGGGGAGCTGAAATACGAGGCAAATGTCTTCACTTGCCTCGGGAATTGGCGCCGACTAATAAATTGAAAGGGAGAAAATTCATCCATTCAAGTGACGACACGCAAAGACTGAAAATGAATTAATGTTTCACACGCATATACACACTGACACCCACACTTCAAAGCATGCATATATGTGCACGGTTATATGTATGTTTGTGTAAGTGTATATGACTGAATCCTTGTGTGCACATGTGTTTGTGTATGTGTGTGGTTAAAAAGTGTGATTTTCATTGAAATTGTACGACGAACACTTAATATTACGCAATTTGAAGTTTTGAGGCTTCATTTAAAATTGGAAATAGCTGAATACTCAACGTCAAACTATATAGAGGGCTTGTATTACTCTCGGATTACAATACGATAATGATTTACAGTTGTGTAGGACACAGTGTAATTAGGAGAAGATATGCAGGACTGTTTCATTCTATAACATGTAAAAACATTTTATAAACGAACTCTATTGTTTTATTTACGTATATGTATTATGTGTCTCTATAGGATTGTCACTATTTGCATATACATCAATAAAAGTGTGCATGAATGCGAGCTTAATTGTATAAGACGTGTTCTGTTTCTGGTAAAAACTAGCAACACGTATTTATACATCGAAAGGTAAGTTACTCAATGAGGTGAGACTGGTAGTTTCACTAAAAGATTGGAATATGCAGTGACCAATATACTCAAATAAAAAATTCGTAAATGAGCAAATTACATGACTGTCGTCCTGCATCTGCAAGCTGAGCGATGGAAACATATGACAGTGAGTTATAAAAAAAAATATG
>NC_142946.1:12679440-12681940 GCF_046866305.1 Octopus bimaculoides | reverse complement strand
GACTGTGACACAAGTAAAACTACAATATCTACTCACTCGCATATACCAATAAACACACTTTTGATTCATAAATACACATACTTTTATGTGCGCGTGCGTATTTATCTGTAAATATCTGTGGTGTGAGACACATATGATTCTGTATGGATACAGATATATACTTATATATAGTTTTTCTACTCTAGGCACAAGGTCCGAAATTTGTGGGGAGGGGCCAATCAATTGGATCGACCCCAGTACGCAACTGCCACTTAATTTATCGACTCTAAAGGACGAAAGGCAAAGTCGACCATGGCAGAAATATATACTTACATATATTGAAATGCATCTACATATACACATACACACACATATATGCTTATTCGTGTGCATGTATGTGTGTCTGTTTGTGTGTAGAACGTTAGAAATGCACCAGTATATTTACATCATAATAAAAAGGAAAACGAAAATCGCTAATTTACTTCCAAACTTTGCGTAAAATTATATTGTTCAAAATCATTTTTGGAATATGGGAAAAACTTATCAATTTTGTTTTTTATTGAAATTCAAAAGAAATTAATTATGATATTTATTTGGAGAAATTTCCACACATAAGTAGCTAATATTTAACTTCAAGAAGTACGGTGTTAAATAATACATCATATTTGACGGGTTGCTAGGAGAAGTTTGAAAATTATTAATCTGCAGTCATGCACACAGGCATTTTTATTGTGAAAGGCATTGCGCGCAATGAATTATATTCTGAAGAATCTTCTTTTTTTTTTTTCTTTTCAACGAGATTTATAAATTCCGAAAATAATTTTATAAAATGATATCACGCTCACAATAGGCAAAGAGTAAAATATTTTATTATCTAATACGCAATATAATATGATATGCAATGTATGTATGTACACACACACACACACACACACACACACACACACACACACACACACACACACACATATATATATATATATATATATATATATAT
Source organism: Octopus bimaculoides (assembly GCF_046866305.1). NCBI lineage: Eukaryota > Metazoa > Mollusca > Cephalopoda > Octopoda > Octopodidae > Octopus > Octopus bimaculoides. The sequence goes on along the minus strand of NC_142946.1, from coordinate 12,680,964 downwards.
ATATATATATATATATATATATATATGTATATATGTGTGTGTGTGTGAGCGTACGTATGTATGTATGTATATATATATATATATATATATATATATATATTCAAATGCACACAACACACACACACACAAACATGTATGATTGACTTTTTCCTTCACGTATGATCAACAAAAATAATTCTCCACCGCATGAGATGTATTAACGTACACTGTATTAAAGTAAGAACTACCATTAATTTCTTGCCTTTAAGTCAAGAGATAAGGCAAGATTTTATAACGTCTGTTGTATCACCAGTCAAATTTGGACACTGAGTATATTGTTTGTTCAATCTGAAAATCAGAGAGCTGATACATGAAAAGCATCGAGGAAAATTTAGAAGAAATGTGATGCAAAACCTGGGATGAGAAGGCAATATCGACCGCATTGACCTGCGCATTATATTGCATATGACAACAAAGACCTTGAATTTTATATCGCCTGAGCATGTGTTAAAAAGTCAAATGCAGATAAACTGTTCGATTCTGCGATGGGATTGTAGAACAATGAAGACATCTGCAATTTTTCAGGTTTCTTTATATTAAATACAATGAGATCCGAGTTCCCATCCAACGATATTGACCTATACTGCAAAGATTTCTTGGGGTTATTTCTCCAATATATACAGAAGTGTTATCACCCAGAAATAGTTTATAAGGCAGTCCCGTACTGAAATAGGCTCCAAAGTTTAGATATATTGGAATATTTTCAATTTAAAACATCAAACCTAAAAATACATCTGATAATAGATGCAAAATGCAAAGAATATGATTCGCTTCTTACCTTTCTACCTAAACGCTAAACCTCACATAGGTAAGGAATTTCTAGTTCTTTACACAGGCATTTCCCATTAAGCCATACATAAAGGAACATTTTTTGTACATACTTGATAAAACCATCGTACAGCTGCCGCACCAGTTTGAAGAACATTATCACTGATAACACTCACCAAGAGCAAATCGCAGTTGTATTGGATAAACCCTGAAAACTTGCAGGCGTATAGGACACATTTTGAAAATTAAGAGGATGCCACTTTCAACGCTTCAAAATAATGTAAATGAAAACAAAAAGTAATCGTCTTACGCGATGATAATGTGAAGATACGTTATGCAAACATCCCGCTTTCTCGGTAGCTCTACAAACAGAAGTAAACTTATTCCACGCAGATGCGCAAATTATTTAGAGCCTGAGACGACATCACCCGTTATATTGACTCTCGCATTTAACTTCCGATCTTCATAATCAAATACTGACGTGGATGAATTCATAAAATCTAAATCTCATCAGTTACTTGACGCTACTTGTCTATCTACTTTTACCACTTCATGAATATTCATGTGTCACATAAGTATTAAGAAACAAATGAGCGTCGTTACATATCCTCTCATATCGTTGAATTTATATCTTATTTACTGGTACTGAAGACAGAATTGTACCGACGCGTTTGTAATATTTTCCTAAACTTGGAACACTTTCAAAACGTTGACATA